>NC_142872.1:130545000-130845000 GCF_051225735.1 Oryctolagus cuniculus | reverse complement strand
GGATGCATATTAGTTTGATTTCACAAAGCCACAAGCACCACTCCTTGCCATAGACAGGCAGGTTACCCATGCCAAAAGTCAACATTTTCCCAATTCCTCGGCTTTGCCTCTTGAGGATCGATTTCAAATTGAAGGTTGTAACAGTTCTTAAATATATTTGTAGAGGTATTGCCCATCTTGTAATGAAAACCAGTCTTCAAGGCTTTCAGGCATTTCACAGCCAAGAGAGATTTCTGAAAAATGAAATGGTTGCCATTTAGAATTCCAAATTTCTGGATACTAGACAGACTGAGTCTATTCAACCAGGGTCCATTTATACTAAAATAATCACATATCATGAAGAAATGCACGCAACAACAACAAAATCACACTTACTTAGAGATTCAAATTATACTTACATGATCTTATAGATTAATTACTAGGATGACATGATTGTAAAGGTTTCTGGAAAAGGGGTGTTACAGAAGGTACAAATAATCTAATGATTGCCATGCATGCCTGATCAAATAGTTCCTGTCACCGAGTTATTAGAGTGCTGTTTTCACTTCTAGGATGGAAATAATCTGAACTGCAAATTGCACTCAGCTGTAAGGAAGAGATACTTCGGTCCTGACCACCAAACCCCAACAAAGGAGGGAGCAGAAGACTTGGTCACAAAAAAGCACTAGGAGCATTCTCTTACTCACGAGATATTTAAAAATAAGACTCTCACCCCAGAAATGTCTAATGACGTACAAGTCGTTTTAGCATTCATTTTTAAATGGCCATGAAAGTCTCTCCTCTTATTGGGGTAACAACATTTTTCTCCTTTTAAAAATAATCACAGTTATGTGATTTCAGGCAGAAGGGGCTTCTTGGAAAGTGCATCTGATTTAGAGTTGGAAGAATACAGCTTTGGCACTTAATAGCCAAGCTATCACATGACAAAGGGCACTAACTTACTGGGTATAGCGTGATTCTTCTTCTTTATGCTTTTTGTTTGTTTGCGTTCAAATAATGATGGAAACACTTGCCTGATAGAATTAAATGAGTACATGCAGAGACATTTTCTACTTTGTAGACTAGAAACTTTTATACAATTGTGAGAGATGATTTGAAAATGAATGTTTGGAACATTGTTAGTTTTCAAATAAGATTGATGAAGAAGGTAACCAAGACGTGTGGAAAATTAATCAAGCTGAACGACAGACTAAGTGGCCATGTGAAACAGGACTCCCAGTGAGGAAAATCTTCCACCTCGCCACTATCTGAACTGCTCCTTGATCTCTGGAAGAAATTATTTTCTTTTCTTCCCAATTCCTATTCCTGCCTGACTGAATTTTGAATTCAGCTACAATTTTCAAGCAATTCAAATCAGGTTTCCGTAATTCCTGATTTGCTCTCATCTGTGTCAGCACGGAAGCTTCAGTGAGAAAGAAAGGCAGGAAGGCAGGCAGGAAGGCAGGCAGGAAGGCAGGCAGGAAGGCAGGAAGGAAGGCAGGCAGGAAGGAAGGAAGGAAGGAAGGAAGGAAGGAAGGAAGGACAAAAGCAAGCAAGCAAGCATACATGCTCCTTGCTCCAGGTAGCTTGAAAGCACATTTCCCAGCATAACATTTGCACATGGATCAGAAAAGATGTTGACCTTAGAAAAATAAAGAACAAATTTTACAACCAAGTTCAGTTTGGTCATAGTCATATCTACTGTCAAGAATGATCTAACATCAAGTTGTGAATTCCAGAGGAATGGAGCTAGAGGATGCTAATCACACTGATGATGCTGGAGGTGTTGAAAATACAGCCATTTCCCGTGTCTCAGTTGTGATTGCTATTGTTCCAAACAATGACATTCACAAGTCAAAAGAGTTAAAACAGACCCTCAATGTCCAAATACTGTCAAAACAAAGATTTTCCTCAATAGCCTCAGAACCAGTGACCCTCAAGTTCAAAAACTCAGTAATCCATGCTTCACAAATACTTGGTTGACATTTTATGTGAATGTGAAGGGAATTTGAATCTGCTTTTGAAATTTTTCTGTCTAAATTTATTATGTGTCCATTCAATAAACAAATGTTTGTTGAAGGCCTAGTGTTTGGCAGGCATTGTCAACAACAGGAAGCAAAATAGAGAAATTCATGGTCTACAGGAGATTAAATTCTAATAAGCTTGGGTATATGACAGGGACTGTAAAGCAACTTCATTGTGGTTGTTTATGTACCTTAATTAGAGATGCACCTATAGAGAATTATTTAAAAAAATAGTGTGAAAATTCAAGATGAAAAACTGCCAGGATTGACTAGTAATGTCTGCCATGGTAGCGAGGCTGGGAAGTACTGACATGTACATCACATTTTAGGTACTCCTACTTTATAGGAAATTGCCTTGGGAACACAGGCATCAAGTTCAGAACTGTTTCCCAAGGAAAACATTGATGCTACTCACAAATAAATATATTATGTTGACCTATTTTCATACTGTCCTTTGTACAGTGGTTCTTTCCACATATATTTTTATGTGCTCCGAAATCATTTGAATTGTCATTTTAATTTCTTCAACAAAAAAATTCTATTATGTAATACAAAGAGAAGAGAAAGATGGGAAGTTCTTTTCAATTTAAATTAAAATTCAAGTAAGTTGACAACATTAATTTCAGACAAAATATAATTAGCACTTCTTTTGGCCTCACCTGATAAAGAATACAAACTCAGATTAATATAAAGCACACAAGGGCCAGTGTTGTGGTGCAGCAGGTTAAGCCACTGTTTTCGATGTCTGCATCCCATATCAGAGTACTGGTTTGAGTCCCTGCTGCTCTGCTTCCTGTCCAGCTTCCTGCTAATATGCCCTGGAGAATAGCAGCAGATGGCCCAAAGTGCTGTGGGCCCTGCCACCCACGTGGGAGAACTGGAGAACTGGATGGTGTTCTGACAGCTGGGTTTGTCCTGGCCCAGACCTGGCTATCATGGCCATTTCAGTGGATGGAATCTCTCTCTCTCTCTCTCTCTCTCCCCACACACCCCCTTACTCTGCCTTGCAAATAAATATATAAACAAAGAAATAAATAAGTAAATAGTAAATACATGGTTTTTAAAAACACATTAAAGGTGCAACATATGATATGTGCTAATACCACTATTAGTATATTTAAAGCAAAACCTGTTAGCAACTTAGGAAAAATACTTAGCAATTATAGAAATTTCTCTTTAGAGAAAAAACTGTTGCTGAAGCTTCCACAATAAATTATATCAAAAATCCTGATGTAGACAGATAGAGGAAAAGATAAATATTTATCATACTTTCCTGTATGAATGGTACCTCAAGGTAAACAAAAGGATGATGAGGGGAATTTTCTCTTTATGAAAGGTTTCCTAATAAGTGAAGAATAAACCATGAGAATCCTGATGAAATAATGGAGACGGCAGTGACTGCAGACGGCTCACATCACAAAGAGCAGCCACCGGGCATTGCGTGCCTCCTCATGGAGGAACAACGCCACCCACAAACTACTGCTGAAAGAATAAATACAATCTGAGTCTGACCATTTATATCTAATTACCAAATTGCAGCAAATACAGAGGACAGGGGAACATTTTCCCCCAGACCACAGAATGTAATCAGCAAAATCCAGACTGTGGCACACTAAAAACAGGCTGATTTCTTCTACAAGTAAATTAAAAGAAGCACACACACACACACACCAGGAGAAAAAGGAGGAATCTAGTTTAAAATAAATGTTATAAACATAAAATCCAGGCACAATGTTTGGATTTTATGTGGAGTCTTATTCTAATAAACTATTTTTAAAAAAAGAAAGAAAAATTGTGAGACAATTGGAGATTTTAACCTTAACTAGGAGATATTTGGTATTGAGTAATTATTATTGATTTTATCTGGGTTTAATAATATTGTCTTTGTATTTCCAAATAGTGCTTGTATTTTATAAATACATACTCAAACAATTATAAATGAAATTCCATAATGTCTAAGATTTACTTAAAAATAATGCAGGAGGAGGGGCTGGCATTGTAGCATAGTGGGGAAAGCCACTGCCTGTAACCCTGGCATCCCATATGAGCACCAGTTTGTGTTATGCTCTACTTCCCATCCAGCTCCCTGCTCATGGCCTGGGAAAACCAGCAGATGATAGCCCAAGTGTTTGGGCCCCTGCCACCTATGTGCAAGACCCAAATGCAGCTCCTGTCTCTTGACATCAACCTGGCCCAGCCCTGGCCATTGCAGCTATCTGGGGAGTGAGCCAGCAAGTGGAAGACCTCTTTCTCTCTGTTTCTCCCTCACTCTCTGTCACCCTGACTTTCAGGTAAATGATTACATCTTTAAACAACAATAATTCAGAAATAGTGGGCATATTACAGATATGGATGGAACAAGAAATGGTTTTGAGTTTGTAACTGCTGAGAGTGAGTGTTGGGAAAAAGAAGTTTATGGCATTGTTTGATATGCTTCTGGAGTTTTTTTTTATACAAGGCTTTAAAATAAGGATATGGAAAATATGAATAATAAATGTTACATGCTTGCACTAATGCAAAATTCGTCTAACTTTTATACCTTAAATAGAATTCTTCCTTTTGAGTTTCCTTGGAGCATTTACAAAAATTAATTATTTCAATGGACAAAGATCTATATAAACTAAAAATGACGAGCTGTATCACTAGCAATATTCACTGACAATAATACAATATTAAAAGTAATTAATACCATTGGGAAGAATGTCAATTTTTCCCAAATTAATTTACAGATTTGACCATCTCAATGAGAATTTTACTGAGGGAAGCCTTTTGAAAATATTTTATCTTGGATAGAAATCCAAAATAAAACTAAAGCAATTGTGAAAATTAGAGAAAAAGATAGCCACCTTTAACAGTTATGTAATAGAAATAAAAACTAATTAAAATATGTAACTGGCATAGATTCAACAGATCATTGTAATAGAATGTGGAAGCCCAAAATAGACCTTAGTGTATAGAAGAATTTAATATTTGATAAAGGAAGCATAAAACAGTGAGAGAGAAATAAATTATTCAATAAAGATTTTGAGGAACTTGACTATTTAAAGAAAGTAAATTCTATTGAATATAAAACTAGACATGTTTAATAGCGTCTGCACATTCCCCAATTTAGGGAAGCGATCTTTTACACAAATAACTCAGTAACCACATTTATCCACTGTGCATTTGTGATCATTGTCCCTCTGGCCATAGTTTTTGAGTCAAGACAAATAATTTATAAAGTACATATTCTTCTATAGTCTGGACTGCATCATTAGGCTTCCAACATATGAGCTTCACTATCAGACCACTCTCTCAGGAATATGAAACTAAGAGACAGAAGAATTTTAGCCATTAGCAACACACAGATAGCGGATTCCTAGAAAGGCAAAATTGAATGTTTATGCCTTGCAACATTGTCATAGTCAGGTTAAAATCTAAAAATCTCTCATGAATTAATAAATTACAAGCTAAAATTCTATTAAGCACAAGAAAAAATACTACATAAACTTCACAGAAAAAATACAACTCATAGTCCACTGAAAAAAATTTTATTAAACTTTTCTGGTAGTCATAGAAATGCAGATAAAACCAATCATGAGTTACTAATTCTGCTATCAGTTCAGAAAATGTCAATATCAATATAATACCTTTGAACACTGGCAGGGTTGTTCTGAGATAGGCCCACTGCTGTTGGGAATACAAATCGGTAACAACAACCAATACAAAAATTTTCTGGAGGCAAATTTAGTTATAGTCTATGAAAAGGGTGAAAAACTATATATTCTTTGATTCAGAAATGCCATTTTTAGGATCTTAATACAAAAATCAGAAATATGTGCTGAGTTTTATACATAAAGGATGCTTCTGCATTCCCATTTGCAATAGTGAAAAATTAGGAAATGAAAGGATGCCAAATAATAATGCTTCAAAGCATAGTACTATTCAACACCAACACCAGGTACCAGAAACTATGAGTCCTCATTCAGTCTCATAACCATTCCCAGAAGTGGGTACTATTAATACCTTTATTTTCCAAGAGAAGAAACCGAGACACGGAAAAGCCCAGACAGCTGGTAAATTGCTGAGCTGGAAGATGAACGTGGCAGTCGGATGCCACATTGGGTGCTTTTCACTACTGCGTCATAACAGCATTTGCTGCTTTTTAACATGACAGATGTAGTCCTAACATTTCATGCTGTATCACTTCATACAATGTGCAAAATTAATAAAGAAAAATCTGTTGATGTTGTCATGATGAGTATCAGAGAGCTGAAGCTCAAGAGAGTTGGTAACTCAATGGAGATCATGGAGCTAATGGCGGCACAGAGTTTCAAAGGAGGTTAATGCACAGGAAAGTGCCCATATCCTCACATGAATATGAGTACAATATTAAATTGAAGGGTTTGGGGAAATTAACACTTTCCTTGCAGTTAAAGTGGTTCATAGTTTTTGGAATTTGTCACTCTCTTTCTTAAACTTGTGAATGTGCACAATCAAGTGTGAACAATTTTAATTTTCAACCTGTAGAGATGCCAACCTATGTATTCTAAAAGATGCGTTCAATGTTGTCTACTTCAGCAGTGTTTATAGGTCAGTTAGGGGAAGCATTTCAAATATCTATCAATGGGGAAGCATAAATGGATTGTGATATAACAATATGATTCACACGATGCAGTGCTATGAGTGAATGAGGCTGATTAACATGGACCAGCTTAGAGAGAAAGCCATAATTTACTATTTGAAAAGAAACCTTTAAGAAACACACACACACACACACACACGTTAATATTTGTGAGGAAAAAAACCCTCAACTCTAACTTTCTGTATCCATATAAAAGATATGCATACACAACTAAATTTTTAAATGAACACTATGCTAGACTGAAGATAAGTATTACTTATAGGGAACATCTTCATAGAGTGAGAGTAAAGGGAGATTTTATTTTTATTTCAAACTGGTTCTGAAGCAAAGAAAAAGATGAATACTGGAATTTGAATTATTCTTACTTTCAAAAATTTGTCCACATTTCCCAACTTTTCTGTTATAAAAATGTGTTTTCTTTTTATCATCAGAAGAAATAAAAATAAAATGTTATCTGTTCAGTTTCTATTTAATTTTGCATGATTAAGTAAAAGAAAGAAGACAGAAACCCAATTAAATTCTTATCTTTCCTGTATTTCTAAGTTTTTAATGGTGTACTCATTATGACTAGGAAAAATATATTTAAAATGCTAGGATTTTAAAAATGTTTGCTTATCATTTTCTCTAGTCTAAATTTTACTGTGAATGAAATCCAAAACTGAAAAATCCATTTGCGTTGCACAAAGTAAGCATGGCTCCTGATTGAGTTGATTCTCTGATTCATGACTTTGTATCACAAGTCTTTAACATATAATATCCTAAAGGAAAAATAAGCAAATCTAAAACATAGTTTAGAGATGGATACCACAGCATTTCCTTCATGAATAAATTGAAAGAAAACAGGAATAAATATATGTTCTCAAAAAATTATCTTTTAGTGTATGACATGGTGCTTTTGTGTAATTACTTCATACCATTTCTTTTTCTTTCTTTTTTAAACTTTTATTTAATAAATAAAATAAATAAATTTCAAAAGTATAACTTTTGAATTGTAGTGACTTTTCCCCCCCATAACCTCCCTCCCACCCACAACCATCCCATATCCTACTCTCTCTTCCATCCCATTCTTAATCAAGATTCATTTTAAATTATCTTTATATACAGAAGATCAACTTAGTATCTACTAAGTAAAAATTTCAAAAGATTGCACCCACACAGACACACGAAGTATAGAGTACTGTTTCAGTAGTAGTATTACTGTTAATTCACATAGTACAACACATTAAGCACAGAGATCCTACATGGGGAGCAAGTGTACAGTGACTCTCATTGTTAATTTAACAATTGACACTCTTATTTATGACGTCAGTAATAACCCGAGACTCTTGCCATGAGCTGCAAAGACTATAGAAGCCTCTTGAGTTCACAAACTCCAAGGCCATTTCTTCCTTAGTTTTGAGTCTTGGGAAGCTTGTCTCCAACAACTGTACTGCATACAAGTCAGTCATCTTTTATATAAACTCTGGATTGATGTTAATTTTCTGCTTTATTTATTGTTTGTGCAGTTTGTATTTCTTGAAGCTATTTTTTATAAACTGTAAAATACTGTTGAGTACTAGTTATAGCATTAATTCACATTGTACAACACATTAAGGACAGAGATCCTACATGAGGAGTAAGTGCACAGTGACTCCTGTGGTTGACTTAACAATTTGACACACTTGTTTATGGTGTCAGTAACCACCCTAGGAACTTGTCATGAGTTGCCAAGGCTATGGAAGCCTTTTGAGTTCACCGACTCTGATCATATTTAGACAAGGTCATAGTCAAAGTGGAAGCACTCTCCTCCCTTTAGAGAAAAGTACCTCCTTCTTTGATGGCCCATTCTTTCCATTGGGATCTCACTCGCAGAGATCTTTCATTTAGTTTTTTTTTTTTTTTTTCCAGGGTGTCTTGGCTTTCCATGCCTAAAATACTCTCATGGGCTCTTCAGCCAGATCCAAATGCCTTAAGGGCTGATTCCGAGGCCAGAGTGCTGTTTAGGACATCTGCCATTCTATGAGTCTGCTGTGTATCCTGCTTCCCACGTTGGATCATTCTTTCTTTTTAATTCTATCAGTTAGTATTAGCAGACACTAATCTTGTTTATGTGATCACTTTGACTCTTAGACCTATCATTATGGTCCATTGTGAACTGAAATTGATCACTTGGACTAGTGAGATGGCCTTGGTACATGCCACCTTGATGGGATTGAATTGGAATGCCCTGGCAAGTTTCTAACTCTACCATTTGGGGAAAGTCTGATGGAGCATGTCCCAAACTGTACATCTCCTCCCTCTCTTATTCCCACTCTTATATTTAACATAGATCACTTTTCAGTAAAATTTAAATACTTAAAAACAATTGTGTGTTAATTACAGATCTCAACCAATAGTATTAAGAAGAACAAAAAAAATACTAAAGGGGATAAAGTATTAAGTTGTTCATCAACAGTCTGGACAAAGGCTGATCAAGTCACTGTTTCTCATAGTGTGCACACCACTTCAAAAGGTTTCCACTGAGATCTGGTACCAGACAGGGATGCCCACTCTCACCACTGCTATTCAATATAGTTCTGAAAGTTTTAGCCAGAGCCATTAGGCAAGAAAAAGAAATTAAAGGGATACAAATTGGGAAGGAAGAAGTCAAACTATCCCTCTTTGCAGATGATATGATTCTTTATTAAGGGGATCCAAAGAACTCTACTAAGAGACTATTGGAACTCATAGAAGAGTTCGGCAAAGTAGCAGGATATAAAATCAATGCACAAAAATCAACAGCCTTTGTATACACAGGCAATGCCATGGCTGAGAAAGAACTAAGATCAATCCCATTCACAATAGCTACAAAAGCAATCAAATACCTTGGAATAAACTTAACCAAGGACGTTAAAGATCTCTACAATGAAAATTACAAGATCTTAAAGAAGGAAATAGATGAGGATACCAAAAAATGGAAAAATCTTCCATGCTCATGGATTGGAAGAATCAATATCATCAAAATGTCCATTCTCCCAAAAGCAATTTATAGACTCAATGCGATACCAATCAAGATTCCAGAGACATTCTTCTCAGATCTGGAAAAATTGGTGCTGAAATTCATATGGAGACACAGGAGACCTCGAATAGCTAAAGCAATCTTGTATAACACAAACAAAGCCGGAGGCATCACAATACCAGATTTCAGGACATATTACAGGGAAGTTGTAATCAAAACAGCATGGTACTGGTACAGAAACAGATGGGTAAACCAATGGAACAGAATAGAAACACCAGAAATCAATCCAAACATCTACAGACAACTCATCTTTGATCAAGGATCTAAAACCAATTCCTGGAGTAAGGACAGTCTATTCAATAAATGGTGCTGGGAAAATTGGATTTCCACGTGCAGAATCATGAAGCAAGACCCCTACCTTACACCTTACACAGAAATCCACTCAACATGGATTGATGATCTAAATCTATGACCCGACACCATCAAATTATTAGAGAACATTGGAAAAACCCTGCAAGATATAGGCGCCGGCAAAGACTTCTTGGAAAAGACCTCAGAAGCACAGGCAGTCAAAGCCAAAATTAACATTTGGGATTGCATCAAATTGAGAAGTTTCTGTACTGCAAAAGAAACAGTCAGGAAAGTGAAGAGGCAACTGACAGAATGGGAAAAAATATTTGCAAACTATGCAACAGAAAAAGGGTTGATAACCAGAATCTACAAAGAGTTCGAGAAACTCTACAACAACAAAACAAACTACCCACTCAAGAGATGATCCAAGGACATAAACAGACATTTTTCAAAAAAGGAAATCCAAATGGCCAACAGACACATGAAAAAATGTTCAGGATCACTAGCAATCAGGTAAATGCAATTTAAATCCACAATGAGGTTTCACCTCACCCCTGTTAGAATGGCTCACATTCAGAAATCTACCAACAACAAATGCTGTCAAGGATGTGGGGAAAAAGGGACACCAACCCACTGTTGGTGGGAATGCAAACTGGTTAAGCCACTATGGAAGTCAGTTTGGAGGTTCCTCAGAAACCTGATTATAACCCTACCATATAACCCAGCCATACCACTCCTTGGAATTTACCCAAAGGAAATTAAATTGGGAAAAAAAAGAAAACAAAACAAAAACTGTCTACATCTTAATGTTTATTGCAGCTCAATTCACAATAGCTAAGACCTGGAATCAACCTAAATGCCCATCAACAGTAGACTGGATAAAGAAATTATGGGACATGTACTCTGTAGAATACTATACAGCGGTAAAAAACAAACAAACAAACAATGAAATCTGATCATTTGCAACAAAATGGAGGAATCTTGATGCTATTTTAAATTCTATTTTGAAATGGAAGAGTAAGCCTCTCAAAAAAAACTTAGTGGGGAAGAAGAAAACCCCTCCCTCCTTCCTTTCATCTCCCCTTTCTTCTCTTTTTTACTTCCTTCCCTTCTTCCTTCCTGTCTTCTTCCTTTATTTCCTTCCTTCCTTCCTCCCTTCTCTCTTTCTCTTTCCCTTTCTTTCTCTCCCCTCTCTCTCATTCTTTCTGATTCAGTATATCTTAGATCATGGTTAGAAACTGGGGGGTTGAAGCAGAAATGTAAAAATTGTGATGGGATTTAGATGCCTATGGTATATGTGACATCAATATTCAACAGGAAATTGATTAGAGAAAGACTACAATCATCCTATATTTTTTCTCTTTGAGGAGCTTGTTTTAAAATATTAACTTTATAGGGGACAGCATTGTGGTGGGGCAGGTAAAGCCACTAGTTGTGATGATGGTATCCTAAAAGGGCATTTGTTTGTATACTGGATACTCCACTTTCAATCCAACTCCCTGTGAATAGCATGAGAAAAGCAGCAGAAGATGATTCAAGTACTTGAGCCCCTGCCACACTGTCTCCTGGCTGTGGACTGGCCCAACCTAGCCATTGTGGTCATCTGGGGAGTGAACCAAATCAGCAAATGAAAGATCTCTTTCTCTGTCTTTCCCTCTAACTCTTTCAAATAAGTAATTAATTAAAAATAAAATATTAAATTTATTCATGAAATGACATTTTATAATTTATGCTTTATTGCTTATTTTAACTACTTTTTAAAAAATGAATATATTTCAGCTTTAAAATGAAGGAAATCCATCATTTACCACAACATTGATGAATACATTTGATTTTGACTATCTTATGGGATTTACAAATGTGCTGCTCTTTATTTAGGGAATGCTACAAAATTTCTTTTATAAAAAAGTGTATTTCAGCAAAATCATTTTAGTGACTAATAGAATACAAACAGTAATTTAGCAAATATTATGATACACTGTGATTGACTGAAGTTTGGAAATACAGGTATAAACCACTTAAAGCCTATGTATCATGTGTTTTGCATGTTCCATGTGTAGTTTCAATTTGAAAGTATGAGAGACAAGACAAGAGTGGCAGGAATGTTGACTCTCCTGATGACTAGAACAGGTATCACTCTCACAAAAGAAGGAAGTATGCTAATAATTGTAATCTGAACTTGTTCAGAAAGAAAATTGGCACGTGAATTGACAGCTTTCCAAGAGAACCAAATGAAATTGTATAATTTCAAGTTTACTCACTTTTTTTATAGGCAACCAAAAGGGAAAAAAAGAGATGTTGTAGCAGAATGTACAGTTTTTTACTGGAGAGTCTCAATAGTTCTTTTCATTAAAGAAATGGGGCTATTGATGCTAAGGCTACAACTTAAAAATGGAATGTACAAGGACAGATTTTTTTTATCACCTTGAAACTTACTTTAATATGCTATGAATGTGTCTTTTATGTATACTTGATCTTATTTAAGTAAACTGCAATATCCAAAAAGGTGAGCTAACCATATTGTAATTCACATATTTCTGTAGTTCTCTTGGGGGAATAAAGGTTTCGTTGTAAAGATTTCCACTGAACAAATCTGCAAAGGTTATGCTTCCTTGCAGATGGGAGTTGTGAATCTTAACCTGCAGTCTGACAATATAGTTTAAGGAACAAGTTCCATCAACATAATCATGCTCTGAACGTTCTCTAGTTCCCCAAATAAGGAGAAAATATGTATGGAATTTTGAATCATTGCTGCGATGCTCCTGGATATTGGCATAATTCAACAGGCACAATCTTTTCCAACATGACAACATCTAGTCCCTAAGTGGAAGGAGTGCACATTCCAGGAATGCCCTAGATCTTTTACCATAGGTCAGAAAATTCAAAGCAATTCATTTTGGTCCTTGGATATATTTTGATGAAGATAGGAGTTACAGATGCTTGGCAAGGTTGAAGTGGTGCATTAGAAGTTCATTATCTTCAAATCTGAGGATTGATACCACTCCCTGACTACACTGCTTGCTGAAGGTATGGTCACAGAACCCAAAATTTGTGGTCTGAATGCAAAAAAATACTCTTGTTCCCTTGTTTTTATCAGTTTCATAATATGAGGATACACTTGTAAAATTATCCCACAGGAAGAAACTAGTTTTTTTAAAAGATTTATTTATTTATTTGAAAGTCAGAAATACACACAGAGAGAAGGAGAGGCAGAGGGAGAGGTCTTCCATCCGCTGGTTTATTCCCCAAATGCCCACAATGGCTGGAGCTGCTCAGACCCGAAGCCGGGAGCCAGGAGCTTCTTCTGGCTCTCCCATGTGGGTGCAGGGGCCCAAGAACTTGGACCATCCTCCACTGCTTTCCTAAGCCATAGCAGAGAGCTGGATCAGAAGTGGAGCAGCCAGCGCCCATATGGGATGCCGGCACTGTAGGCGCTGGCTTTACCAGCTACGCCACAGCGCTGGCCCCAGAGCCCAATTATAATTATGGATTTTAGCATTCCTCTAAATCAACTGAACTCATACTCTATACTGAATTTTTCACGACTAGTAGCATACTCCAGGAGAAGCTATCTCCCACTAAACCAGAGCTCTTTGCTGTATTGCATATAGAAACAACCAAACACAAAGAATTCCTTTCAGTTCCCACTGAAAAACCTACCAATCCAGATGTACCAGGATGCTCTACCTCTCCTCCTGTTACTGTGAATCACATGTCTGCTTTCCCAGAAGTCCAACCTCCTGGTCCACTTCATCTCTGGATCTCATTCTCCTTCATCTTTCACTCTTGAAATTTCAGTGTTTAATAAATTTCTAACTCTTTATTGGACTATTCTCATCATAAACAAATATGCTTTATTTTTAAAATAAATTTTGAAAGAATAGTATCTTTAATTATCATTTAATTTCTCTATTCCTTCTTACAGCAAAATTTCTCTGAAGAGTTACTCTAGATTTACTATCTCCACTTTCTTACCAATATTTACCCACTCCACCACTCCGTTGAAATGACTTTTGTCAAGTTCATCAATGACCTGTATACTGCTAAACCAAGTGATCCTTATTTTATTCAACTTTCAGTATTATTTGACACAATTAACCATTCCAGCTTCATAAACCTTTTGCTCTTAGCTTCTTTTGCACCTGTTTTATTATTTTTTTTTCTTATTTCATTAACTACTTTTGAATATTCTTATCTGACTTCTCTTCAAACTGACCCCTAATATTTGAGACCCCACGGCTAGAATCCTTTCTTTGCTTCATTTACCCATTGTCCCTGGTAACCCAATCCAATCCTTAGATTGCAAATATCATCTATTTACAAATACACAAATTTAACACATCTATTATGGACTATATGTTATACCCTCCTTAAAATTCCTATGCTGAAACCATAACCATATGTGTGGCTGTATTTAGACTAAATAAGTATCCAAAGTTACTGAGATCATACAGGAAGGGCCCTAATCCCTAGTGTCCTTGTAAGAGAGAGCAGAGAGGACATAAGTGAGAACATAACAAGAAGGCGGCCAACTAGCCATCTGGAAGCCACCAAGAGATCTCTCACTAGATACTGAACCCTGCTGAAACCTTGATTTTGGACTTTCAAGCATGGAAATCTGTGAGTTAATAAGGCACCTTGATCATTTGTTACAGCAGTGTAGCAGATGAATACCCCATCCAAATGGATCTCATGAGTCCTACTATAAAAATTATTCTCCCCGCTCCGACTTCCCTTTTTCACCAAATAGCTCCATCATTCACTCTTGATAAAATTTTATTCCTCACCTTAACTCACCCCTTACATAAATTATTTGATCAAGTCCCATTGATTTCACTTCCAATATCTATCCTAAATTTGGCCTTATTCTATCTCCACTGATTTCATCCAGCCCAAGCCACCATCCTCTGTCACCTGTGCAACTACACAAATTTTCTAACAGGTTTCCTGAGTTTACTCTTCCCTCCTTATCATCCATTCTACATAGAAAAGCCACAGCTCTTTATACACTATGAATCAAATGATAGCAAGTCCCTGCTTAAAACCTCCCAATGATGTCCCCTTGAATTAAGAATAAATTCCAGTCTCCAATGCTGGTTTACAGTAAAGTCTCATTCTGCCTATCATTTCCAATGAATCTGGTATGACTTGTTCTTACTCTCACAACATTAAAGCCTTCATGGTTTTTTTTTTGTTCCTCACACATCCTAGGCATGCTACTGCCTTAAAGCCAGTGGGATACCTGGTTTCTCCACTTGGAGTGCCCTTACCTTACACTTGCCTTCTGGAGTGTTCGTGTCACTCATATCTCAACTTCTCTTGCTTCTTTCACCATTCATAAGTAGCTACCCAGTAACTAAAATATTGGCTTTTTAAAAATATCATAGAACTTTTCACTCCATGAAATTTTTTATTGTTTTGGCTCTGCTCTAGAATATCCATTCCCTGAGAGCAGGATCTTGCCTTGCTCCCACTTACTTTGCACACTTTTAACCTCAGTTTTTCTTCAACAAGGTAAACTGTGGGATTAATCTAGTTCCTCTTAAAAATTATTTAGGGTGGAATTCTTAATGTGAGTTTTCTGAATAAGCCCTATTTAAAAATGAATTAAATACATTTTCTAATTCATTCAACATTGCTTCCCAGTAGAATTGGACAGTCCTGAGAAATAAATGAATAGTGGAGAAAATATGTCATTTTTCTGATGTTGACACTAGTTAATGCAAAATATTGAACTTCACTAATAAATAATATGTGATTTTCCTGTAAAATATCTAATGGAAACTATTTACAGTATATGTATTTCCTGCCATGACTTCTTGATTCTAAAATACAAATTACTTTATTGCATATTGCATATGCAGTATGCATGGTATCTTGGGGAGAAAGAGCAGCTAATGATCTAAGAGATTCATTGAAGCAGGTGACTCATATCTTATAATATTAATTATGAAGTTGACTTACAGATGCCTGTTGGTAGGGTATTATTGTAAAATCCACATGCTGAAACTCAGACTGCAAAAGTCAGGAAGTGTCCTGTACATTAACACTGTTGAGAAGCTGTAATATTTAGGTGCTACCATGGAAATTCACTGTGTTCTTAATCTTATTCCTAATGTCTTTATTTTTAAATGTTTTAAGTCACATAAAGGAAGTATATTAAGTTAGAATAATCAGTTATTACATATTAATTATCTGTGTTGTGAATATACAAGTCAAATCAAAAATTTCATTTGTAGTCTTTCCCTGTAAGCAAGAAAAAATATCCTCTGTAATATAATGCTAAAATAGTAACTATGCAATTTCATAATTAAATAAGCAGTCCTCCAAAAGTTAATGGAAAGTGAATATTTTTAAAAACTATGTGTGGATTTCAGATTTTTTTGTATCAATCAAACTTTTAAACAAACTTTTCCTGTGAAATATTGGAGTTCCTTTCTGTAAAACCATGTATTCATTTAATTAATAGTAAATCAATATAGAAGAATATACAGAGAATACAAATATGTATGAAAAAGAACTTAAACTGCAATCTTACCATTCATGGATATCAATGGCTAATATTTTGATATATTTATTATAATAATTATACATATATAAATATTCTCAGAAATTGAATAGCTTTGTTTTAATACTTTTTTCTTATAAATATAACATAAATAATTCTAATTTACTAATAATGTCAATAATAATTTTTAGTCACTAGGACTTATTGATCACTTGCTATGTATACACTTTTCCAAACATCTTACATGTGTTAGCTCATATAATCCTCATACAAATTCGGTGAAGTAGATGTTTGTTATTCTCATTTCACTGAAGGGGAAAACAAAGCATACAAATATTCAGTAACATTTTTAAGGTCACAAAATGCTTCCATGGTCTTAATAACCACATATTATTGCTTCTTCAAAGTCAGTATTTCTACGGACATAATATTCATCATTTTACTGTGTCATTATTTATCTAACTTTTGCCCTTTTTATTCACATTCAGTTATTCTAAAATTTTAAGATGAACATATTAAACATGAATCTTTTTTTGAATCTCTGATTTGAGAGTAAAATAGTTCTTACACCTATTGTTGAGTAAGAATATCATTGTGTAATCGATTCGAATCAAGTTCACTGTTTCAGGTCATGGCTTCCTCTCCTTAAAATGCAGCAGTTTACCATGTTCTGCAAATAGCTGCATTCTGTGTCTTCCATCAATCTCTCAAAACTCATCTCTAACAACATTCCTCTTACCACAATCAAGCCACCTGGACAATTGTTCCAATCCTGGAAAGCCATTTCCTTCCTTGGGATCCTCACACATTGGGAGTATCCTATCTGGAAAACTGCACCCTTGGTTCCTGTACAGCTGGCTTTTCTCTTAATTTAAATGTTCCATCTCTCTGCAAAATCAATGAAAAGAAAATTGGAGGGAAGGAGGGCATTAGGGTAAGAGAGGAGAAGGGAGGGAAGTAAAGTTACGTTTTTAGAACTGTATTGATGAAATATATGAAATCTATTATCTTTGTATTAATAAAAATCCTTAAAAAAGAAAAAATTAAAAAAGTTTTATCTTTTAAGATAAACCACCCTGAGGGTTTGATCTAAGCAGTTTTTTTTATTCCTAATTATAGAAACTTGTATGCAGCTGCCCTATTATTTGGTCAGACTTGTAGTTACCTGCTTATTGATTTGCATATTCCACATCTGACCACTCTGAAAATGCAGTGATCTCATTGAGATCAGGAACTCTGAGGTTGTCCCCATTACTGTCCACCTGGAACTCCGTTCAGAGTCAGTAATGGTTCCACTATATGGATATCAGAACTTGGAAATAACATAGAAGATGTATAACAAAGCGTTTTAGAGTTTCTAGAACCTACTTCAAAAGCAAGTAAGATGTGACAAGAACTAGATTTTAGAGTTGAGATTCAAATTCTTTTAGCTAACTTGAAAATTTTCTTGCTAGTATGAACTTGGTAAGCCTCTAGCTCCATGTAAGTCCAGTTATACCATTTGTAATGTAAAATGATTGGACTATTTGAAATCAAACCTTCCTCACAGTTCTAACAGATCTTTGAAGAGGTTTGGTTTTAATGTAATCAGACACTTTTAGATATGCATTTTTTAAAATGTGTTCCCAATGGGGGAAGAAGTTTCAAGTTCAAATGATTTTGGAATAACATGGATTAAACAAAGTTAAACAGCTCTTGTGCTCCAGGAATTCTCGTGGCCTTTAATATGCTAATGAATATTGGGAATCTCTAAGAGTGAAAGACAAGCTATTATAGAGTAATTCCCAAAATCATTGAGCCCTAATGCCTTGTTTGCGTAGCTACAGACTAATGATCATGGAGCACACAGGGAAACAGCACAGCTATGGTTTGAATGTAAGTGTCTCTCCAAAATTCCTATATTCAGCCCTAGTACTCAGTATGCACCATTAAGAGGTGGAGTCCTTGGGGCAGTAATCAAGTCAGGTTTTCTGTGCTGTCATGAAAGGAATTATTGCTCTTATAAAAGAAATTAAAGGAAGCACCTGAGTTTCTTTTTTCTTCCAACTCTTCTGCCTTGAGAGGGTGCAAAATTTGCCCCTTTTTCTGCCCTTGTGCCATGTGAGGATACAGCAAGAAGGTGCCATCTTGGAGGCAGAGAGTGGCCCTCACTAATGAATAAGTCGCCCAGTGCCTTGATCTTTGACCTTCTGCCTCAAGAAGTATGAAAAATAAATTGATGTTCTTTCTAAAAAACCTAGGTACTAGTGTCTTTGATAGGAACGCCAATAAAAGAAAGAAAAACATAGGAAAGCAAAAACACATGATGTAACCCTAAGGGAGGAGGAAAGAGCCGGGGAAACATTTGCAGTGAAACCATCAGATGTTGTGGACTGTGCCAAAGGGACCTGACTGAGCACTCTGCAGTTCTGTGCAAAACAGGCTGCTCCAATGTCAGTTCCCTGATTGGTTCACACAGCATGCCTCATTTGCACACACATTGATCAAATCAGGGAAAACTGCTTTAGAAATGCACAGAAGGTTGAGCCAGCCAGTTTTGAGTAGCAGCTCAGAGCAGGCAGCCTTTCAGGGCAGCCAAACCTTTGGAGCAGGCTCTCTAGGCTGCTGGAGAGCTTCACTCACTCTTTGTCATTTTGCCTCATTCTTCATGGTCAAGAGACCATGAAGAACATACCACAAAAGAGAAGCAACAACATTCTTATTTTTTTAGATTTATTTTATTAATTTGAAAGACAGAGTTACAGAGAGAGGTAAAGACACAGAGAGAGGTCTTCCATCCGCTGGTTCACTCCCCAGATGGCCACAACGGCAGGAGCTGAGCTGATCCGAAGCCAGGAGCAAGGAGCCTCCTCCGGATCTCCCACGTGGGTGCAGGAGTCCAAGCACCTGGGCCATCCTCCACTACTCTCCCAGGCCAAAGCAGAGATCTGGATCAGAAGAGGAGCAGCCGGGACTAGAACCAGTGCCCATACGGGATGCCAGCGCTTCAGGCCAGGGTTTTAACTCGCTGCGCCACAGCGCCAGCTCCACAACATTCTTTGATGGAGCCAACAGAAAGAGATGCTGTAACTGAGAAGGTGACAGCAGTTGACAAGCCTGGCACTGAGAGAGAGCTGTTAACCCAGAAGCTATAACGGGGGATCTGTGCATCTTCTGGGGAATCCAGCAGTAAGAATCTGCCAATCCCTCTGCGACAAGACACAGACCTGAGTGACTAGAGGTGCAGACTCTTGCTCCCACTACTCCTTTAACACCAAATTCAGAACTTAAGCAAAATATCTGGGGCTTGTCAGGGATCCCTGGAGGGATGAATGAAAGCAGGCGAGACATGGTGACAGATCCCTGCCTGCTGACGGGTTGTTATTCTGGATTCCTTATTGGTTAAATCTGTACCCAATTCTCTGAAAGGGACCAATCAGAGAGAGTCACCACTTTCAAGCTCCTCTGGCAACTCCTCCCTTGGAGTCCCCCTCCCGATTGCTGAAGGAAGAGCTTTCTTACTTTCAATAAACTTAGCTTTGCTCACTGTCACTGTCCACATGGAAATTCTTTGATGTGAGACAAGAACTGAGATCGCCCTCATCGTCAGACAACATTTTTCTATGGCCATACAGATTTATGCAATTACATTACAGGTATTTAAGTAGAAAAATTAATGTAGACTCTGAGAAACACTAATTCTGGCAATGCTAAGTAATATGCATCAGAAAAATTATAAATCAGGAAATAAAATTAAGAGATATTAAGATACAAGAGGAGGTAGAAAAGAAAATCACTTGAATGATACATATTTTAATTTACTTTGAGAATTCCAAAGCATTAATATGTAAGTCCTATTTGCTTTGAAAAAATTCAAATCAAGTAATAGCCTGAGAAATTGTTTTAAAAATTATGAATAGGGATACTTAAAGATCCTATATAGATCCCTATAATCAGAAAGAATTTTTATAAGATGTATTTAGTTGAAGTGTAATCAGTCTAGATTTAAAAATGTGAAAATAATTACACCTACTTTTTCCCTGTATCATAGTTTTAGTTATCATACAAAAGAATATTTTTTATATTTTCAACAAGTTAAGAGTTTATAAAGTTATCAATTGACAGTGTGATTATTTTTCTACATATTCAATTAATTATATTTACTCTGTGCATTTTCCTGGTTAGTTTCTCATCACTAAAAACTACTTTTGAAGCTTTTTAATAATCTATTGCTAAAGTCAACATCTTCTAGACTTTTCATAATAATGGCAAATATTTAGCTCCTCAGTGTACAAAGAAGGAGAGTTAAGGATTGAGATAATATAGGAATGATGTATGATTCTCCCCTGGTCCCTCCCATGCCTTCTGATCAAATGCTGGGAACATGTGCCTGCCTGTTAACACTTTGTCACCCCGCTACACCCTGTTATTGAGAATACTCAGAACTCCTTTCTGTATCAGGTGTCCCAACTCATGTCCACAAGTAACAGAGGGAAATTTCTCCACTCTCTTCCTTAATCCCTGATGCAAGTTCATGACATATAGCAGACTGTAAAGTAGGATTCTACATTTTGGTATTAACCTCACTATTCAAATTTGTAGGTTAAGTGTGTTCTGTTCATAAAGAGACCAGCATGTATGCAACATAGTTGCCACTTCCTTAAATGGACAGGGCTCTGAAACCACATGAATCTATTATAGAGTTGCATCTGTGAGTATTTATTGTAAACTGGCTCTGGTCTTTGCTTTGAGAATAGGGAATAGTTAATAGCACACAGATAATATTGCCATATGAAGCATTTCTTTGGCCTTGTCAGAAACCTGACACCCAAAGATGAATTTCATGATGCATTTCCAGCATATGACATTGCCTTCTAAAGGTAGTCCAAAGAGAGTTGCTTTATTGAACAAAATCATGCCAGGAACATTCTTAGTTCATTCTTCTTTATTATCTTCACCTCCTATAATTTAAAATACAAGCACTATGTCACCATTTTCTTAGTGTCTCTGTTGGGATTCAATTGCTTGGTACTTATATTTACATTTTATAGATTTAAAAAAACACACCCTCTTAGAGTCCACATGGGTAGATTATTAGCTCATGTCGATATTTACCTTCTGTAATCCACTAAATGTGATTATTTTAAAAAGTTGTTCTGGCTTACAATTTAAAGCATAATAAAGTGCATGAATTTATAAATTGAGTAATAAAACCAAAAGGAAAGATAAGTCATATTTTAGGGCTACGAATCACAACAAAGTATTATAAAGTTATCTTAACTCTGCCAGGGTGTGCAAACATTTTTCATTATATTTAAGAATGAAATTACAGAGTAAATAAAAAACAGAAATCCAAGGGAATACATTTTTTAATCAGTTGTTTATTAACAACAGCATGCTTAAATAAAATATGGCTTTAAATGCCATCTCCATGACAATGACTTCCAAATTTGTATTGTTAGTTCATTTCTCTTGCTCAACTCCAGGTGTTTTTTTTTTTTTTTTGACAATTTCCTTAATGTGTCCATTTACATGGGTACTTGGCAACTCAAACTTAACCTATGCAAAATAGAACTTTTTACCCCACACAACAAACATGTTCCTCCTCTTGTCTTCCTCATCTCAGTAAATGAATTTACCTTTCACCTGATGGTTTTCATGAAAAGCTTGGGTGTCATCATGGAGACCTCTCTTTGGTTCTGTTTCCCAATTCCCTACTTCATCTGCCAACTTCTGTGTATCTCCACACTACCATCCTAATCCAGCCTTCTTTACCTTTGCCCAAGACCATCCCTACGGTCTTCTAAGAAGAATCTTCTACAGACTGTTCTCCACTTAAGAGTCAGATAGATCTGTCTCATGTTGTTTAATATCACTGAGATATCAAGTCATTTTTTCAAAACCCAGCATATGCATAAATAATAGGATAAAGGAATAAATGAGCATTAAAGAGAAATCACCCTTATGAGTAATGCTATGCAGCATTTGCTTAAATCCACTATTGGTTGAGAACATCCTCCTCATTTCTGGTTTACTGTCATCCAATTAGCTCATACATCCGAAACCCAAATCCATTTTTGAAGTAAATGCTAATGATATTAAAGTGTCAGTAAAAACAGTGTCCCCCAGACTCCTATTTGATTAATTTTTATTCACTGATCATAATATCAGATTCAATGGAAAGGAAAAAGTTGTGAAGCACTCTGAATTGACCCAAATTAAAACTTATTTACCTTTTACTTAGGAATTCAAAGAATGGAAAACCTCTGCTCCTGTCTGAAGCCTTCTCTGACACAACCCTCTAACCCACTTTCCTATTCTCCATACCTGTGGCTTACTCCCCTCCTCTTGATTGCATCACAAAACATAATATTTCATACATGTTCCATGAACAACTAGAGGCCAATAAATTAAACCCTGAGAAATAAATCCATCTTTCTTTTTTTTTTATTTTTTATTTAGTAAATATAAATTTTCAAAGTACAGTTAATGGATTACAATGGCTCCCCCCCCCATAATTTCCCTCCCACTCATACCCCTCCCATATCCCACTCCCTCTCCCATTCCATTCACATCAAGATTCATTTTCAATTATCTTTATATACAGAAGATCAATTCAGTATATATTAAGTAAAGATTTCATCAGTTTGCACCCACACAGAAACACAAAGTGTAAAATACTGTTTCAGTACTAGTTATAGCATTACTTCACATTGGACAACACACTAAGGACAGATCCCACATGAGAAGTAAGTACACAGTGACTCCTGTTGTTGACTTAACAGTTTGACACTCTTGTTTATGGCGTCAGTAATCTCCCTAGGCTCTAGTCATGAGTTGCCAGGGCTATGGAAGCCTTTTGAGTTCGCCAACTTCGATCTTATTCTGACAGGCTCATAGTCAAAGTGGAAGTTCTCTCCTCCCTTCAGAGAAA
Organism: Oryctolagus cuniculus; assembly: GCF_051225735.1. Classification (NCBI taxonomy): domain Eukaryota; kingdom Metazoa; phylum Chordata; class Mammalia; order Lagomorpha; family Leporidae; genus Oryctolagus; species Oryctolagus cuniculus. Next base: position 130,821,624 of record NC_142872.1, on the reverse strand, counting down.
GGTACCTCCTTCTTTGATGGTCCCGTTCTTTCCAATGGGATCTCACTCACAGAGATCTTCCATTTAGGTCTTTTTTTTTTTTCCCAGGGTGTCTTGGCTTTCCATGCCTAAAATACTCTCATGGGCTCTTCAGCCATATCCGAATGCCTTAAGGGCTGATTCTGAGGCCATATTTAGGACATCCATCATTCTTTGAGTCTACTGTGTATCCTGCTTCCCATGATGGATCCTTCTCTCCCTTTTTGATTGTATCAGTTAGTATTAGCAGACACTAGACTTGTTTGTGTGATCCCTTTGACTCTTAGACCTATCAGTGTGATCAATTGTGAACAGAAATTGATCACTGGGACTAGTGAGATGGCATTGGTACATGCCACCTTGATGGGATCATATTGGGATCCCCTGGCATGATTCTAACTCCACCATTTGGGGCAAGTCCGATTGAGCATGTCCCAAATTGTACATTTCCTCCCTCTCTTATTCCCACTCTTATATTTAACAGGGATCACTTTTCAGTTAAAAATAATTGTGTGTTAATAACAGAGTTCAATCAATAGTACTGAACAAAACAAAGAGAAAGTACTAAAATGGATAAAGTATTACATTGTACATCAACAGTCAGGACAAGAACTGTTCAAGTCACTGTCTCTCATAGTGTCTATTTCACTTCAACAGGTTTCCCCTTTGCTGCTCAGTTAGTTGTTGCTGATCAGGGAGAACATTTATGCTATTTGTCCCTTTGGGACTGGCTTAATTCACTCAGCATAATGTTTTCCAGCTTCCTCCATCTTGTTGCAAATGACCGGGTTTCATTGTTTTTGACTGCTGTATAGTATTCTATAGAGTACATGTCCCATAATTTCTTTATCCAGTCCACTGTTGATTGGCATTTGGGTTGGTTCCAGGTCTTAGCTATTGTGAATTGAGCTGCAAAAAACATTAATGTGCAGACAGCTTGTTTGTTTGCCAATTTAATTTCCTTTGTGTAAATTCCAAGGAGTGGTATGGCTGGGTTGAATGGTAGGGTTATATTCAGGTTTCTGAGGAATCTCCAGACTGACTTCCATAGTGGCTGAACCAATTTGCATTCCCACCAACAGTGGGTTAGTGTCCCTTTTTCCCCACATCCTCTCCAACGTCTGTTGATGTTGTGGAGTTTCTTGAACTCTTTGTAGATTCTGGTTATCAACCCTTTTTCTGTTGCATAGTTTGTGAATATTTATCCCATTCTGTTGGTTGCCTCTTCACTTTCCTGACTGTTTCTTTTGAAGTACAGAAACTTCTCAATTTGATGCAATCCCAAATGTTAATTTTGGCTTTGACTGCCTGTGCTTCTGGGGTCTTTTCCAAGAAGTCTTTGCCAGTACCTATATCTTGCAGGGTTTTTCCAATGCTCTCTAATAATTTGATGGTGTTGGGTCGCAGATTTAAGTCTTTAATCCATGTTGAGTGAATATTTGTGTAAGGTGAAAGGTAGGGGTCTTGCTTCATGGTTCTGCACGTGGAAATCCAATTTTCCTAGCACCATTTATTGAATAGACTGTCCTTACTCCAGAGATTGGTTTTGGATCCTTGATCAAATATGAGTTGACTGTAGATGTTTGGATTGATTTCTGGTGTTTCTATTCTGTTCCATTGGTTTACCCATCTGTTTCTGTACCAGTACCATGCTGTTTTGATTACAACTGCCCTGTAGTATGTCCTGAAATCTGGTATTGTGATGCCTCTGGCTTTTTGTTGTACAAGATTACTTTAGCTATTCGAGGTCTCCTGTGACTCAATATGAATTTCAGCATGAATTTTCCAGGTCTGAGAAGAATGTCTTTGGAATCTTGATTGGTATCGCATTGAGTCTATAAATTGCTTTTGGGAGAATGGACATTTTGATGATATTGATTCTTCCAATCCATGAGCATGAAAGATTTTTCCATTTTTTGGTATCCTCTTCTAATTCTTTCTTTTAGGTTTTGTAATTTTCATTGTAGAGATCCTTGGTTAAGTTTATTCAAAGGTATTTTATTATTTTTGTAGCTATTGTGAATGGGATTGATCTTAGAAGTTCTTTCTCAGCCGTGGCATTGCCTGTGTATACAAAGGCTGTTGATTTTTGTGCATTGATTTTATATCCTGCTACTTTGCCAAACTCTTCTATGAGTTCCAATAGTCTCTTAGTAGAGTTCTTTGGATCCCCTAAATAAAGAATCATATCATCTGCAAAGAGGGATAGTTTGAGTTCTTCTTTCCCAATTTGTATCCCTTTAATTTCTTTTTCTTGCCTAATGGCTCTGGCTAAAACTTTCAGAACTATATTGAATAGCAGTGATGAGAGTGGGCATCCCTGTCTGGTACCAGATCTCAGTGGAAATGCTTCCAACTTTTCCCCATTCAATAGGATGTTGGCCGTGGGTTTTTCATAAATTGCTTTGATTGTATTGTGGAATGTTCCTTCCATACTCAGTTTGCTTAGAGTTTTCATCATGAAAGGGTGTTGTATTTTATCAAATGCTTTCTCTGCATCTATTGAGATAATCATATGGTTTTTCTTCTACAGTCTGTTAATGTGGTGTATCACGTTGATTGTTTTGTGCACATTGAACCATCCCTGCATGCCAGGGATAAATCCCACTTAGTCTGGGTGGATGATCTTAGTGATGTGTTGTTGCATTCTATTTGCCAGAATTTTATTGAGGATTTTTGCATCTATGTTCATCAGGGATATTGGTCTGCAATTCTCTTTCAATGCTGCATCTTTTTCCAGCTTAGGAATTAAGGTGATGCTGGCTTCATAGAAAGAATTTGGGAGGATTCCCTCTTTTTCAATTGTTCTGAATAGTTTGTGAAGAATTGGAGTTAGTTCTTCTTTAAATGTCTGGAAGAATTCAGCAGTGAATCCATCTGGTCCTGGGCTTTTCTTTGTTGGGAGGGTCTTTATTACTGTTTCAATTTCTGTCTCAGTTATGGGTCTGTTCGGGTTTTCGATGTCTTCCTGGTTCAATTTAGGTAGGTTGCATGTGTCCAGGAATCTACCCATTTCTGATAGGTTTCCCTGTTTGCTGGCATACAAGTCCTTGTAGTAAATCCATCTTTCTTACCAGTGCCTATAACATATCCAATTTTATCTTAGACATTAAGTGAGTCTTCAGTAAACATAGAACTATTGAAATAATCAAGAATGTGATCGATTCATTTATTTCTTGATGAATTCTCTGTAAACTTACTTTCAACTGGATCTGAACAGTAATTAGTCATGGTATCATCTGTTGATATCCAAGTTGTACCCATTTCAAATTTAGCTTGTTAATTAATACTGACAGAACAGTCTAGGTGAAGCTCAGCTGAGACTCAGTTTTCAAGATCTGTAGGAAGTTGCTCTTCATGAAGCCACCTAGACCAACTCAATAGGGATTTCATTTTTTTTTAAATGCTTAATTCAAATATTTTATGAAACACGGGTATACATAAAATGCAAAATAAGAAAAGTTACATGTATTGTTTATATCACTCTTTAAATGTTTAATTTATGCTATCTTATGAAAAATGTTTACATTATCATAAATACTTGAAATACCTTCATTTTTTTCCATCATATTTAACTTTTGACATTTTGGGATCCCTAGTACTAACTGTAGAGCTAACTCTTTGAGGATAAGGACTGTATCTCCTGTTACTATGTTTTCCTGACTAAAAATCCTACATATAATATATATCAATTGCATGTTTGTTGAAATGAAAGCATGCATACACAAGAAGATTCTTTTTTAGTAATTCACATCAGATGAAATAAACAGATGTCTTAAAGAATTGTATATGTTTCCAGAACTTCTGTTCTATACACATCGCAAAGTAATGAAATATTTGACTCTTGCTCTTATGTTTGCAAGTCAAATCTTAATTATTGTCAAATCTTTTGATAACTCTTTTAAGAAGTATAGTTAAAGTCTTCTCAATGAGAAGAAAATGTTCAAGATATTAATAATGCATTAATATAAGAGAGCTTCTAAAATTTTCTAGACAATGGCATTTAAAAGTGTATTTTATTTCCAGTATTTTGAAAGTTATTATTATTTACTTTCATAATACACATGTTCCATGAAGCTTTTGAAGACCCCCCTCAGACACACAGCTTTTAAAATCTTTTTGTACCAAAATAAACTTGTCTTTTTGGGGAAGAGAAGTCCAATATTTGTTTATTTACTCTAATTTTTTATTTTGAAAACTTTTCTATTAACATGTAGTGATTTGACTTTTTTTTTATTTCAACATATCCACAATATCCAAGCTATAGAAACAACCTAGGATGAGTGAGTGCATTAAAAAAATGTGGTAAATACACACTGTATAAACTTGTCATTTAATTCCATTTTCTATCAACTTTTTGAAGTAGCTTCACAGCTATTGTATGCTTACTCTTAGAGGTTGTTGTAAGTATTTTGTAATTACTATTCTTCTTAAACTTCATAACAATCCTATGAAATAAATATTACTGGTGTTATTTGTACAAATGAAGAAACTGAGACCCTGAAAAGTTGAATTTTTCTGGACCACAATACCGGTAATTGGTGATGACATTCAGACTCCTTCAGCCACCCTCCAAGCTTGTAACATTGTATGAGAAAATGTCTGGGGGTCCATTTTCAACACAGAATGGAAAATTACTATTAGCTGACTTGCAGATGGAGCCAATGTCATTAAGCAAACAAGATATTATGGAGTAGCCAACTCACAAGGGGAAATTAAAATGCAGAGAAGGAAGAAGGTAACTTCATAACTTAGAAAAGGTCGAGGAAGTTTGTACACCCCATAGTACTCATCCAATGAGGAACCAGGGGAGGGACCTGCAGGCTAGTATATAAGTGGTTGTAACTGTTCCAGGAGTGTCTGTTCATTAGGAACCTGATCTTGCAAGAACAATTAGTTTCACTGCACTTGAATCTGAGCTGATCTCTTGAGTGGACAAGTGAGGACATATCTTACACATTGTACCAAAATGCTTTCTAAAATGGCTCACTCCTCTCAGATTATATTGATGATGGTCACAGTCTTATTTAAATTTCCCTAATCAAATCAAATTTACAAAATTAGTAATATACAAGACTGAATGTCAGTGCTCACTGCTGTCTGGCTGGAGATTTTAAAGTTTGCCAAGCTAGCATGTGATATACATCCTGATTTTAGAATCAAAAGTTAAATGTAAGCTTGTACAACTTAAGTGTATGTAGATCTTAATTAGACTTGCCTTTAAACTTTGGTAAAGAAACATCCATGAGTACGTTAAGTTTGGAAAGTCAGAGCAGTGTATAAATTCAAAACCTGAGAATTTATACAAATCAAAACTGAAAAGCATAGTCTGTCTCCATGAATAGTCTCCATGGTGACAATTCTGCAAAATACTGAAAAACATTCAAGGTATTTAGAAAGACTATAAAGATGTTTTATGTAGATGGCACAAAAAATACTTTCTTATGAGCAGACAGGAAGCCCAACTTGGAATTTCAAATTAACTTTTTGTATGATGCATTATTTAATAAATGTTAGCATTAATTTTTAAAGGGTTTAATTTGCATACCATTACTGGGCCAAATGGTTGATGAGGATCACAATTAAAGAAAGATGCACCATTCATTTACTAGGAAGAAAAAATCCAACAAAGTCAAATCTTCATCATTAAACTGAATAAAGGCAGCCTATAACTGCCAAAAATGTAGAACTCCCTGACAGATGCAATTTAACTCCTATGATTATTTAAATCAACTTCCTTTATGTAAGATACTAAGCAGAAGCTCAGTATCTTTTCAAGGAATAAGTTTTATTTTTAATGTTATGGAATTTGGGAGGAGGTGGGATTGAGAAGGCATTAGAAAAGAAAAGCGAATTAGAGATTTGGGTTTGGGAATATAAATGTAATTTGAAAGAATATGCCATCACTCAGTGTTACACCAAGGAAACAGAGCACTTCTATATATGAAAGACACCCCACAAGCACATTAGCTAGTATTTAATTCAAATGTATTTAGTCCCAATAAATTAAATAGAAAGCTGATACAGAGCCCACTGTCATGTAGATTTTCATCTAAACAAATTTATTTTTTTCACGTATGCCCCTCCCACAATCTCCTAAAGGCAAACAGTATTTACTCACTTAGTATATGCTGGATGTCTTCTAAGTTACAAACACATGGTATTTGTGATACAGCTCTTGAGTGAGCTGCAACCGAACATGCCGAGGTGCTAGAGTCTGGAAGCACTCATTGTACCAAGTTGTCAATCCTTCATAAGGATGACCATTCACACCTTGTTCTGAACACTGGTTCGAGCCCTGAGTACGTTTTCTTACCTTAAAAAAAGTGGTTTTTGCCTTTAAAAAAAAGTGGGTTTTTTGAGGTTTGTGTTGTGGTTAAGCCTGTAATTAGAAAGAGGATTGAAATTCTGGCCTTGCAAAATTAAAGAAAAAAATGAAGGAAGGAAGGAAAGAAAGAGGGAGATTGAGGGGAGGAGAAGGGGAGAGAGGGAAGTATGGTTATCATCTTAGAACTGTACCCTTGAAATACATGAAAAAAAGAAAGAAAAAGGATGTGGACATATCTGTGGCCATTTCCATCAGAACACAGAATTGATGCCTTATAGCAGGTCCATAACTGGGCAGAAAGTTCCCCCATTTCAAGTTTCAGTGCTGAAACCAAGTAGTCATATACAGTGGTGTTGAAATTATGCTGAACCAGACCTTGGAGATGATGCTCAGGTCTAGTAATCTGTGGTTTGGTTAACCAACAAACAACAATAAGAACGACAAAACCCTATGAGATGGTTAAAGGACAAGGCCAATGAAAAGTTGAGGTGAGGGAGGGGTTTGAGAGGTCTTTTTTGTTTCAAATAACTTTATTTTATTAAAGCAATTCATATCCACCATATATAAATTGTACAATAAATATTATCAATAAAAATCATAATAAACAACTAGTGAACAACCTTTGTATAGGATTCATGACATTTTATCTATACAAACTGAACAGCCAGCATTATTTTAATTACTCATAAAAGGTTTTATAGGCCGGCGCCGTGGCTCACTAGGCTAATCCTCCGCCTTGCGGCACCGGCACACCAGGTTCTAGTCCCGGTCGGGGCACCGGATTCTGTCCCGGTTGCCCCTCTTCCAGGCCAGCCCTCTGCTGTGGCCCGGGAGTGCAGTGGAGGATGGCCCAGGTGCTTGGGCCCTGCACCCTATGGGAGACCAGGAAAAGCACCTGGCTCCTGGCTCCTGCCATCGGATCAGCGCGGTGCGCTGGCCGCAGCGCACTGGCCGCGGCGGCCATTGGAGGGTGAACCAACGGCAAAAGGAAGACCTTTCTCTCTGTCTCTCTCTCTCACTGTCCACTCTGCCTGTCAAAAAAATAAAAATAAAAAAAAATAAAAAAATAAAAAAAAGGTTTTATAAATTACAGAATGGTTAAAACTTATACATACACAATGTGTACATTTAATCTAGCTTATATATAATCAGTTCCTCATTAGCTTTTTTTAAAAAAAAAAAGTAGGACCACCTTTTTGCTGATTATAGGGTAATATGGGCCTTTCATGCAATCTGCTTAATAGAAACCATAATCCTAATGCACTGTAAGTGGTTTATAGGTTGCTTTTCCTGAAATGGAAACAACATAATGACACGTAAAGAAATATCAGGGTAGAATTCTGTCTTGTAATCATTTCTGAGTGTTTCACAGGTATCTTTCCAAGAAATTATTTTAGCTACTCCTTTATTGACTTAATGTACATTATTTCATTTATATAAAACAATTTCTTTTAGCACTCAAAGTTTACTAGATATTTCTGTCTGTAATTAGACTTTATAATAACAAGTAAAATAATATTGATAAACATAAAACAAACACTTGTCTTTAACTCTACATGCAAATCAACAGGTGAGGCAAAAGTGGACATTCTAAGGGTCGGCACTGTGGCATAGAGGGTAAAGCTGCTGCCTGCAGTGCTGGCATCCCATATGGGTGCCAGTTCGAGACCTGGCTGCTCCACTTATGATCCAGTTCTCTACTGTGGCCTGAGAAAGCAGTAGAAGATGGCCCAAGTGCTTGGGCCCCTGCATCCACGTGGGAGACCCGGAAGACGCTCCTGGCTCTTGGCTTTGGATCGGCTCAGCTCCGGCAGTTGAGGCCATCTGGGGAGTGAACCAGCGGATGGAAGACCTCTCTCTCTCTTTCTCTCTCTCTCTCTTTCTGCCTCTTCTCTGTGTAACTCTGACTTTCAAGTAAAATAATAAATAAATCTTTTTAAAAAAGTGGACATTCTAGAGAGCACCAGCTCTACCTAAGCTTTGACATCAGTGAAGGTACAAAGAGGTAACATTAAATATTTCTGGGAAATACTCTTCAGATAATAGAGCTTCTATATATTATTTTACAAATTGAGATTAAATATATATTATATTTTTGATCACAAATTCATACACAAATTCATGTGAGCATTTTCTCACCTTACTAATTATTTATTTAAAGTCTCAATTTTAATAACAGCATAGATCTATTAAAATGCACTATGAAATAGTGAACTAATCCCCTACTGTTGAGTAATCCATTGTGAGATTCAGGTATCCCAAATCAGTGTTTCAACTGCCATGCCAAACACCTGCTTGAGTCATGATGACATCTTAAAGACATAAATAAATTTCAAGTTTATTGCAGAAATAATTTAATCTAAGAACATTTCTGTTGTCTTCTATAATGTCAAGAAGACTTTTATTTTCTTGGGCCTATTAGTTTTGGATTTGTAAGAAATAGAATGACTAATGTTTTTTATTTTTATTTTTATTAATATAAAGACTATAGATTTTATGCATTCCATAGGTACAGTTCCACAAAGACAATCACATTTCCCTCATTCCCTTGTTCCCCTCCCAATCTTCCTCCCTCCTTCCCTTCTTTTCATCAGTTTTTGTTAAGATATAATTTTAATCCATTTTATACTCACATGCTTACTTAGAAACTAATCATGGTATTCAACAAGTAAAAAGTAGGAAGATCACAGCTCCACAGGAAGATAAGCAAAGTCTAAAAATGACAATCATATCCCAAAATGACCATTTCATTCCTATACATTTTTGGTATCTTATATTAACACCATATATCAAAGAAAACATGATATTTCTCTTTTTGAGACTGGCTTATTTCACTAAACAAAATGGTTTCCAGTTGCATCCATCCATTTGTTGCAAAAGAAAGCATTTCATTCTTTATGGCTGAGTAGTATTTGTAGTACAAATATACATCGTTTTCTTTATCCAGTCATCAGTTGATTGACATATGGTTTGATTCCATATCATACCTACTGTGATGAGAGCTACCATAAACATGGGGTACAAACAACTCTTTCATAAGCTGGTTTCATTTTGAGGGTAAATTCCCAGAAGTAGGTTGACTAGGATGTATGGTAGATCTGTTTTCATATCTCTGAGGAATCTCCAGAACATCTTCCTTAATGGTTATACTAGTTTACATTCCCATTAACAGTGTAATAGGGTACGTATTTCCCCACATCCTTGCCAACAACTTATTATTTTTTGACTTTTGAGTGATAACCATTCTAACTGGGGTGAAGTGAAATATTGTGATTTTTGTTTGCATTTTATGATGGCTAGTGATCTTGAGCATTGCTTTTAAAGATTTATTTTTCATTTGAAAGTCAGAGTTACAAAGAAGAGAAGGAGAGGCAGAAAGAGGTCTTCCATCTGCTGGTTCACTCCCCAGAAGGCTGCAATGGCTGGAGCTGCGCCATTCTGAAGCCATGAGCCAGGATCTTCCTCCAAGTCTTCCCATGTGGGTGTAGCGGCCCAAGGACTTGCACCATCTTCTACTGCTTTCCCAGGCCATAGCAGATAGCTGGATTGGAAGTGGAGCAGCTGGGACTTGAACTGGCACCTACATGGGATGCTGGGACTGCAGGCGGTAGCTTTACCTGCTACGCCACAGCGTCAGTGCCAGATCCTGAGCATTTTTTACTTGTCTGTTGGCCATTTGAAAAATGTCTGTTCATATCCTTGGACAATTTCTTAACTGGATTCTTTGTTTTGTTGTTGTAGAGTTTTTTGAGCTCTTCATAGATACTGGATATTAATCCTTTATCAGTTGCATAGTTTCAAATATTTTCTCTAATTCTCTTGGTTGCCTCTTCACTTTGTTTCCATTGCAATGCAGAAGCTTCTTAGTTTGATGTAATAACATTTGTCTATTTTTGCTTTTATTTCCATTGGTTTTGGGGTCTTTTCCAGGATTTCTTTGCCTATGCTACTATATTGAGGGGTTTCCCCAATATTTTCCTCTAGTAATTTGATGACATCATGTGATAGATTTAGATCATTGATTCACTGTGAGTTGATTTTTATATAAGGTAGAAGGTAAGGGTCTTGTTTCATACTTGTTCACATGTAGATCTGATTTTTCCAACACCATTTATTGAAGAGACCATCTTTTCTCCAGGGATTGATTTTAGCTGATTTGTCAAAGATTATTTGACTGCAGATGCATGGATTAATTTCTGAGTGCTATTCTGTTTCCTAGGTCTATATGCTTATTTTTGTGTTAGGTTCAGATGGCTTTGAGTATAATTACCCTGTCTTGAAATTTGGTATCATGATGCCTTCAGCTTTGTTTTTGTTGCTTAAGATTGTTTTTAGCTTTTTGGGGTCTGTTGTGTTTCCATATGAATTTTAGCACTGCTTTTTTTAGATGTGAGAAGAATGTCCTTGGTGTTTTTATTGGCATCACGATGACTCTAAATGCTTTGAGCAGTATGGGCATTTTGATTATATTATTTTTTTCATTCCATGAATATAGAAGATTTTCCCACTTTTTGTGTCTTCTATTTCATTTTTTAATGTTTTTTTTTTTGTAATTTTCATTGTAGAGAATACTACATGTCACATTCTTGGGAAAACTTTTTCCAAAGTATTTAATTATCTTGTAATTATTGTGAATGGTACTGATCTTCAAAATTCTTTCTCAGCAATGGCACTGCTTATGTATGCAAAGGCTATTGATCTTTGTCTTGATTTTATATCCTGCAATTTAACCAAACTCTGTTATGAGTTCCAATAGTTTCTTGGTGGATTCTTTTGGCTCTCCTATATATAGGATCATGTCATCATCTGCAAACAGGAATGATTTGACTTCCTCCTTTACAACTTGTATCCCTTTGGTTTTCTTCTTGCCTTAACAATTCTGGCAAAATCTTCCAGAGCTATGTTGAATAACAATGATGAAAGTAGGCACCCTTATCTGATTCTGGATCTTAGTGAAAATGTTTCCAACTTTTCCCCATTCAATATAAGTCTGGCTGTGGGTTTGTCATTTATTACCTTGATTGTGTTGAGAAACGGTGCTTCTATACCCAATTTACTTAAGGTTTTTATCTTGAAATGATGAAGCATTTTATCAAATCCTTTCTCGACATCTATTGAAATAATCAAATGTTTTTTATTCTTTACTTTGTTAACATTATGTATCACTGTCATTGATTTGTGTATGTTGACCCATCCCTGCATTCATGGGATAAATTCCAGTTGGTCTGGGTGAATGGTATTTCTGATATGTTGTATCCGATTATCAAGTATTTTGTTGAGGATTTTTGTATTTGTGTTCATCAGGGATTTATTTAAAGATTTATTTATTTGAAAGTCAGAATTACACAGAGAGAGGAAAGGCGGGGTGAGGGGGAGGAGAGGGGAGAGAGGAAAGGCGGGGCGGGGGGGAGGGAGAAGGAGTGGGAGAACCAGAGAGAGAGAGAGAGAGAGGTCTTCCATCTGATGGCTCACTTTCCAGTTGGCCACAATGGCCAGAGCTATGCCGATCCAAAGCCAGGAGCCAGGAGCCAGGAGCCTCCTCCAGGTCTCCCACGCGGGTGCAGGGGCCCAAGGACTTGGGCCGTCTTCTACTGCTTTTCCAGGCTACAGCAGAGAGCTGGATCAGAGGTGGAGCAGCCGGGCCTTGAACTGGCACCCATATGGGATGCCAGCACATTAGGCCAGGGCGTTAACCTGCTGCGCCACAGCGTTGACCCTCAGGGATATTGGTTTATAATTCTCTTTGTTGTATCTTTTTCTGGTTTTGGAATTAAGGAGGTACTGCCCTCATAGAAGGAGATTGGAAGGAGATTCCTTCCCTTTAAATTGTTTTTGAATAGTTTGAGAATTGGAATTGGTTCCTTTAAAGTTTGGTAAAACTCAGCAATGAAACCATCTGGTCTTGGGTTTTTCTTTTTGGGAAGGTCTTTATTACTGATTCAATCTGCATCATGGCTATTGGTCTATTTAGGTTTATTCTAGCTTCATGACTCAATTTTGGTAGATTGTATGTGTCCAGGAATCTATCCACTTCTTTTAGATTTTCCAATTTGTTGGCATGCAGTTGATTTTAGTAATTTCTGATGATTCTTATTTCCATGGTATTGTAACACTTCCTTTTTCACCTCTCATTTATTAATTTTGGTCTTCTTCTTTTTCTTTGGTTAGTTGGGCAAATACTGTATTAATTTTGCTCTTCATTAATTTTTGTATCATTTTTTGGTTTCAACTTTATTTATCTCTTCTCAGGTTTTATTAATTCTTTCATCTACCAAATTTCAGTTTGGTTTGTTCTTGTTTTCTAGATCCTTGAGATACATTTATGGATCACTTATTTGATACCTTTCCAATTTCCTGATGTATGTGCTAATTGCTATAAACTTTTCTCTTTACACTATTTTTGCTGGTTCTCAAAAGTTTTGACACATTGTGTTGCATCATCATTCATTTCTAGTAATTTTTTTGAATTTCCTTTTGATTTCTTCTATGACTCACTGTTCATTAAGGAGCATTGCTGTTCAGTGTCCATGTGTTGGCACATTCTCTAGAGTTTCTTTTTTTGTTTGTTTGTTTTTTGTTTTTTGGACAGGCAGAGTGGACAGTAAGAGAGAGAGAGAGACAGAGAGAAAGGTCTTCCTTTTCCATTGGTTCACCCCTCAATGGCCACTGTGGCCAGCGCACTGCACTGATATGAAGCCAAGAGCCAGGTGCTTCTCCTGGTCTCCCATGGGGTGCAGGGCCCAAGCACTTGGGCCATCCTCCACTGCACTCCCAGGACACAGCAGAGAGCTGGACTGGAAGAGGAGCAACCAGGACAGAATCTGGTGCCCTGACCGGGACTAGAACTCGGTGTACCGGCGCCGCAGGTGGAGGATTAGTCTATTGAGCCACGGCATCGGCCATAGAGTTTCTTAAGTTGTTACTTTCCAGCATCATTACATTATGGTCAGAAAAGATACATGATATGATTTCAATTTTTTTGAATTTGTTGACACTTGTTTTACGGTCCAACATAAGGTCTATCCTAGAAAAAGTTGCATGCACGAAAGAAAATAATGTGTATTCCCTTCCTGTGGGATAAAATATTCTCTAGAAATCAATTAGGTCTATTTAATCCAAAAATATAGATTAACTCTCTTGTTTATTTGCTGAATTTTTGTCCAGCTGATCTGTCCATTGAAAAAAGTGGAGTGTTGAAGTCCCCCAATATTATTGTATTGTTGTTTATGTCTCCCTTTAGATCCATTAATGTTTGTTTTAAATAGCCAGGCATCTTGGTATTGAATCCATAAATTTACTATAGTCATATTGTCCTGTTGAATTGGTCCTTTAATCATTATATAATGGCCTTCTCTGTCTCTTTGTGTAAAAGTTTATTTCGTTTGATATTTGGATAGTTACCCTGTTCTTTTTTTTTGTTTCCATTGGCATGGACTATATTTTCCTTTTTTAAAAGATTTATATATTTATTTGAGAGACAGAGTTATAGACACACAGGGAGAGAAACAGAGATAGAGGTATTTCATCCACTGGTTTATCCCCCAAATGGCTGCAATAGCTGGAGCTGTGTGGTCTGGAGCCAGGAGCCAGGAGCTTCTTTTGGATCTCCCACATGGGTGCAGGAACCCAAGATCTTGGGCCATCTTCTACCTTTTTGTCAGGCCATTAGCAAGGAGCTAGACTGAAATGGAGCAGCCAGGTCTCAAACTGGTGCCCATATGAGATACCAGCACCACAGGTAGAGGCTTAACCTACTATGCCACAGTGCCAGCCCCTAGAGTATCTTTTTCCATCCTTTTACTTTCAGTCTGTGTGTATCTTTGTTGGTTAGGTGGGTTTCTTGTAAGCAGAAAATAAATGAGTTTCATTTTTTAATCAATTTGGCCAGTCTGCGTCTTTTAATTGAAGAATCTTAACCATTTAAATTTAAGTTTATTATTGATAACTAATGACTCAGTCCTGTCATTTTTCCATAAATATTCCTATTCTATTTTGAATTTCCTTAGTACTTCTACTAGGAGATTTTATGCCTTCACATTTTTTCATGTTGATGATAATCTTTCTCTGCTTCGGTGTGTAGCACATCCTTCAGTAATATTTGTAATGTTGGATGAATGATGATAAATTTAATTTCACTTTTTTTAAGTTTTATACTTCACTTTCATTGATAAATGAGAGCTTTGCTGGGACACTATTCTGAGTTGATAATTTCTTTTAGGACTCGGACTATGTCTCTCCATTTTCTTCTAGCTTGTAGGGTTTCTGATGAGAAATCAGTTGTTAGTCTAATTGGAGATCCTCTGAAGGTATTCTGGTGTTTCTCTCAGGCACATTTTAGAATCTTTATGTTGTATTTTTGAAAGTTTGATTATAATGTGTCATGGTGAATGTCTTTTCTTATACATCTATTAGGAGTTCTATGTGCTTCTTATATTTGGGTATCCCTATCTTTCTCCAAATTGGGGAAGTTTTCTATGATTGTGTCACTGAATAAGTCTTTAATCTATCTCTTTACACACTTTCAGTAATTCCTAAGACACATATGTTTGTTTGTTTGTTTGATAGTATCCCATGAATCTTAAATATTATTTTTGATTTTGTAATTTTTTCTTCTTATTTTCCATGTGAGATAGTTCCAAGGGTTTGTCTTCTAAGATATTCCTTCTATTGCCTTACCTAGGCTGTTGTTCTAGCTTTCCACTGTATTCTTTATTTTACATATTGAATTCTTCATTTCTAATATTTCAGTTTGATATCTCTTCGATATCTATCTACTGACAGAATTTCTCAATCATATCCTATATGGATTTCTTTAACTTGCATATTTGTTTCTCTGTGTTTCTCAGTAACCTTATGATCATTCTTTTGAATTCATTTTCAGGCATCTCATCAATCTTTTCATCTTCACATTCTAATATTGAACTGTTGTTATGTTCCTTTTTGGAGAGTCATACTGTCTTCCCTGTTCACATTTCTTGTATTTTTAATATTTATTTCTCAGCATTTGTGGAGGAAACACTTGGTTTTCTCTCTGAGGGCTTTTACCTTTGAAATATGCTTCTATGGCTTAGTGGAATATCTGCTTTCAGTGGATATACAGAGTCATGCCTTGAGTGGGACAAGGGAGCTCTGGCCAGTGCTTGAGGGTGGGGTAATAGTCCAGGGTGACACCCAAGGGCTATGGTGGATTTTCTCTTTTGTTAGAAGGGGGAAAAACAAGATTGGGTTAGCAGGCATGATCACAGCCTCACCACATCTGTCCAAGGTGCACCAACTTTGCAGGGTGAGCCCACAGTGGCTACACACTCCACGCATGCAGGCACATGAACCACATGAAGAATCCTTGCATTCCTCAGGGTGAGCACAGAATCTCCTGTGATGACCCAATCTGAGTACTCAGGGAACTCTGAGCCTCTAAAGCCAGGCACAGTGATTGCCCACACCCCACACCTTATCATACAATCACAGAATTCCCACAGTCATAGTGAGCAATGCTTCCACAACGACAGGGGGCAGGGGATCCGCTTGCAGCCCTGCACATCTCCCCAGTCAAAGAGAGAGCATGGCTTAAGCCAATTGCCTGTCAAAAAGAAGCTGGGTGATGTTCTGCTTTGATAGAGCCTGGACAACTTGATAGAGTAACAGGAGGGGAGCACTTCACAGGCCCAAGAGGGCACACCACCCCCTGTCAACCCTCCAGGCTAGACTCAAAATAAGTGGGGAGTGTGACTTATCTCTCCAATAAAATCCTCTAGTGGTGCATGCTGCAGGAGCAGCTACTCACCTTATTAAGATGACACTTCCTCCCTGCTTGTCTCAAGTGTCTTCTGGAGGGATGGGAAGAAAGCTACGTGCTCTCCCTTCATCTGATTAGGTGGGTGCCCTGCTCCCAAGTAGCACTCCAGGCCGGGTCCACAAGGTTCTCCCTCAGGCACTATTACCAGTGACAAGGGCTGCCACAGATTTCTCTCATCTCACCCGAAGAAGATGGCATCTCCTCCAGCCACTGGCTGCAGGAACCACCAGTGATGTGCTGGTCACAGCTGCATGACTGTACCATTTCCACAGCTCCATGGCATCTCTCTTCTTTTGTTCTTTTTTTTTTTCAAGATTTATTTATTTATTTGAGAGACAGAGTTACACAGAGAGGGAGACACACAGAGAGAAAAGGAAGGAGGGAGGGAGGAAAGGAGAGAGAGAGAGGGAGAAACGGGGAGAGAGAGAGAGAGAGAGAGAGAGAGAGAGATCTTCCAGCAGCTAGTTCACTCCCTAAATGGCCACAATGGCTGGAGTTGGGCTGATCTGAAGCCAGGAGGCAGGAGCTTCTTCAGGGTCTCCTACATGGGTTCAGGGGTCCATGCACTTAGGCCATCTTCTACTGCTTTCCAGGCCATAGCTGGGAGCTGGATCAGAAATGGAGCAGCCAGAACTCGAACCAGAGTCCACATGGTATGCCAGCACCACAGGCAGAGGCTTAATCTGCTATGCCACAGCAATGGCCCTTACACTTGTTAAAATATTTGAAACTGATACACATTTTCTCATTTTTCTAGAACTGAGCTATAATTCTATTTCAAGCTACTATTTGTCTTTTGGACATTATCAAATTATGGTTTCTCAACAGAAACATGGCACCTGGAAGGCCAGGTCTTATAGAGTAGTCGTCTTTTTCCAAGTTCTTTTCAGAAGATGTAGAGTAAGAGAGTCATTCAAAATCACCCTCACCCGGATGGGCCTAAGGACTCTGTACTGTCTCAGGCCTTTTCCTCCTAGAAATCTTTTTTCTTCTTCTCTTATGAAATGCTAAATACTGGGAACTTTACAGAGATTTCTTGTTGTGTGTGTTCTACCCAGAGAGATGTACAAATCACATTTTTTTCTTTTTTTAAAAAAAATATATTTATTTTCATTTTATTTGAAAGGCAGAGAGACAAAAAGAGAGACACAGAAAGATCTTCCATCCCCTGGTTCATTCCCCAACATGCCTACAACAGCCACATTAAAATGAGGCTAAAGCCAGGATCCCAGAATTCAACCTAGGCCTTCCATGTGGGTGGCAGGGACCCAAGTATCTGGACCGTCTCCAGCTGCCTTCCAGGTTACACATGAGTAGGAAGCTGGGATTGGACGCAGAGCTGGGACTTGAACACAGACACTCCAATACAGGATCTGAGAACCAAGCAGTGTACTAGCCACTACACCAAACTCTCACTCCTCAACCACGTATTTCTTAGGCATCTGTGTGTGCTGCTTACCATGCTAAAGCATTAACAATGGATTTCATGAGTGCAGATGTGTTTTATTGATTATCCAATAAACACCAAACAGATCTATCTGAGATTTTCTTGTTTCATTCACACTCTGGGAAGCCGGTCTGGGAGTAGCAGAACAGATAGCTCCTTCTTAAGGATCCACGACATCAGGGCCCTTTTGTTCTCTAACTTCTTCTATCACCCATGGACTCTCCACCCTTCATCTAGTCTGGATGTATGGTAACTGAGATCTTCATCTGTTTACTCGAAAGCCTGATACTTTTCAAAAAATTGATGACGAGTCAGTGTTCAGACTTTGAAATTTTAAAAATCCTACTCTCTTGTGACTTAAAGAACTTTTCTTTCAAAACTGTTAGCTCCTCCATGGGTTTCAAAAGTAAAAATTTATACCTTTGATCTCTCTTCTGCTTGGTATTAATTATCTGAAATAATGAGTATGGAATTATCTTGCTCCTTCCTGAATTGGTGTGAGAGGAGCAAAAAGGATCATCAAGTAATATGAATTACCAAGAATATAAAGCACATTATTAAGATTCACTATTGTAAATATGTTAATTATCCCTCAAATTGAATTATAGACTCAATGCTATAGCAATCAAAATCTTACCAGATATTTCATAGAAATTGACCACCTGTTTTTAAAATTGATAATGAAATGCAGCATATCAAATTTAACCAGTAAATCTTTGAAGGCAGTCATGGTAAAGGAATTACTTTACCAGATAGCAAGACTTCATACAGCAAAAATGTTTAAGTCCATGTATTGGCAAAGAATAGGTAGGTATATCTAACCATGAAAGAGAACAAAGGGCCTAGCACTGGGCTCATAATTTATGTGTACACGGGATTTATTACAAAATTAGTCTACAGATGAGTGCAGAAAGGGTGGTCTTTTAAAAAAATGGTGTGAGTCCATTGGACATTCATTTACAAAAAAAAAAAAAAAAACTTGTTCTGTATACCTACTATACAGAAAATTCACTTGTAACATCTGAATGCAAGAGATAAAAATGTATGTGATATAACATTGATATATGTGATAAGCATTGATGAACAGGATTTTGTTTTTTAAATACGACACTCAAAGAAGAATTAACTACAAAAAGAAACATTACTAAGTTGGACCACATTAAAGACAGAAATTTTGCAGTACAAATAACCAACAAAGGGGTCACAAGTATAGTATATAAAGCACTCTTATAAGTAAATAAGAAAAAAACAATTCAAGACAAAAATGGGCAAGAGACCAAGGTGCTCTGATGTGGAATGCAAGCATCTTAACTGTTAAGCTAAATATCTGCCCCCAGAAAATGGAAACCTTTGAATACCATTCTATAATAAAAAAGATATAAGCGAACTATTAAATTTAAGAGATTATATCTTAGGTATTAATGGTCTCAACTTACTAATGGCAGGTGGATGATGACTAAGAACTGTAAACAAACATTGAGAAATTCTGAATCCCACATACCTCATTAATAAAAGATGTACCATCTCCAAAGCAAATGCATTTTCTATAGTAACAGTGTTAGTCGTATGCTCTAAAGACAGGATTAAAAGTATCCATGGCAAACCAGACTTTTTCCTGATATTTGTTAGATCAAGAATCACCCACACTACTTTTATGGAAAAACAACCCAAATTACAAATAACTAACTAGAAAATAAAATTTTAAACTATGTTTTCCTATTAGCCAGTAGGGGACTGTCTAATCAGATTCAGCTTAAAATTGTCTCCATTAAATTAAAAGCTAGAGATCAGATCACTTTTGAATACCACCATACAATCAAGAGATTTTTTGTGTGTGTGACTTTATTCTATAGCTGATAGCCATACCAGCAGGGAACAAATGCCCTAAAGCTGGAAAGTAGAACAGCTATCGAATTTTATTAACCTCCACAAACAATTCATTTCTCTATTTTATTGTCAAAGTTTCTTGAGTTACTATTATGATACTAGGAGAATAATGTTTGCCAAGTAAAAATTGGCTGCACAATTTGCATGCAAGCCTAAAAATGTTTTTAATTTGAGCTAGTTTTACTGGATGAAGGTTTTTAGCTGTCTCTAATATCACGGAGACAAGATATATGACAAATACAAAATAAATTAAATTTTCTCTCACTAAAGAAGTGAGCACAAACAATTACCAGAATTGCAGTCTGGGCATCTCTTCTTATAAATAACGAAATAAGCATCACGAAGGTGAAAAGTTTACACATTCAAAGTTGGCAGAGGCTCATTTCAATGAAGTGAGGAGAAATATACATTTAATCACCTGTGATGCCAACACAGATTTTGATATTTTGATTATACATTTAAAAATTAATATATTTTAAATATAAACTAATTTTTAAAATAAATTAATGTACCATAAAGAAAAAGAACAAAGACAAAAAAATAACATTTTGACAACAAGAATATTTGTGACTTTGACAAATTGGTTAACAGGTTTGGACTTAAATGCCTTTTTCTGTATAATTGAACTTCAATACGAAGTCTTTTCCAGCTTTCATATGTCATGATTATAATACACATTTATATGTATATAAATACACACATTCTAGAAGAAGGAAGAAGGGAGTGGATATATAAATGATTATTTCCGCAACACAGGAAAGAGAGAGAGTCCATATTTATGGGAATTCTTTTTATGGCACATATTCATTTCTGAAAATTATCTATAAGATTAGCAACCTCAACAATAATATTAGTGACAATGCAGTAACAATATCAAATGTCAGCCCTGTGCCAGGTATTTCACATAGAATATCTTGTTTTACCCTGCTAGTACACTATAGCAATACTCATACCTCTGTTGTATGGCGGTATGGACTGAGATTTGGAGAGGTAAGCTTCCTAAAGTCAGCCAGACAGCAAGTAGCAGAGATGGATCTGTACTTCATATGCGTCTACCCAAAACTCTTCCTTTTAACATTGGTGCCAATTGTCTTTTTATGGAGAAAAGTCTAGTTTTTCACATTTTCTTTATTCACTGACATTCATCCTAAAAGCTGGATTTTTATACACTGAAAATTGATTTTTCTCTGAAGCCTAATATTACACTTTGTTATCAAACTTTCTAAAATAATATTTAAGGAGAAATAATTTTAAATATATAAGTATGTTCAATAAAAGCATGCTCATTTTAAGGTAGTATATTTTTGGGTTATGCTTAATTGAAAAGAGTCTTGATTCAGAACATATTATCAATGATTTGAATATAATGTAGTTGAACTTAAATACCCATGTTGATCAATCCTTCATATATAACCAAAGTAGGAATTCCAATTCAAGTCTCTGCTTAGCAACACCCTCAGCATCTCTGTGACTCAGAGCATATAATTTGTCTTCTCTTGACTAATTTTTTTCCTGTATAAAGTGAGGATAAAAAATATATTTCAAAAACTCATTTCAAACATTCAGTGGGGTAACAAACATGAAAGTCCTCTGCAAAAGTTGAGGCACTAAATGATACTGTTTATGAAGGGAACACCATGCAAGACTTTTTGTCTTTTGACACAATTTTGTTATAGAGACTTCTGACTTAAATACTAATACATTAAATATTGAAAATGTTGATAAAACCGGAATTAACCTGAGGAAATTAGTATCCTTCTAAACTGTTACTGGGATATTAATTGTTATAAACTTTTGCTGATGCTTTTTGAAATTGTGAAATATGCATAGCCTTTGATCCATCATTTCTACTATAAGAATTTTTCCTAAAGGAGTATTTACAGTGTTTTCAATGGGTTGAAGCTTTTTTAATAGGAGAGAGAGAGAGAGAGAGATTAAATACATAATTGTCCATTGAATAGCTGTAATACATCCACATATTGGAACACTGTAAATATATGAGGAAGATCTTAGAAGTACTGACATAAAAGATGCCCAAGATGTATTATTATGTATTGATAAGTTAGAAAAGCAAGTTACTGGCTTGTGTGTACCGTAATATGATTTTTGAAAAAAAAATAGTTTTTTTGATTTGCAAATGCATTGGAAGACAGGTTTGAAGGCTATACATATGAAGCAAGTTATTAACAATGACTACTTTTATGGGCTAAAATGGATAACACTGGGTGGGGGAGATTGGGAAATCTGTTATTTTATATGTTATGGATTTAACTTTTTTTAGAAATAGAATACCTTTTTTTTACAGGAGACCTTAGTCTGATTTTTTAAAAAAGTCACAGAAAGGGACAGGCTCTGTGCTGTAGCAGGTAAGTTGCTGCCTGCATCCCATATGGGCGCCAGTTTGAGTCCCAGCTGCTCCACTTCTGATCCAGCTCTCTGCTGTGGCCTGGGAAAGCAGTAGAAGAAAGCCCAAGTCCTTGGGCCCCTGCACCTGCATAGGAGACCCAAAAGAAGCTCCTGGCTCCTGACTTCGGATCAACCCAGCTCCTGCCATTGTGGGCATTTGGGGAGTGAACCAGTGGATGGAAGACAACTTTCCCTGTCTCTCTCTCTGCAACTCTGCCTTTCAAATAAATACACAAATTTCTAAAAAGCCACAGAGAGACAGAGAAAGACAGAGAGGGAGAGACAGACAGAGAAATCTTCCATCCACTGGTTCACTTCCCAAATGGCCGCAATGGGTAGGGTTGGGTTAGGCCTAAGCCGGAAGCCAGGAACTTGTTCCAGGTCTCCCCTGTGGGTGCAGGGGCCCAAAGACCCAGGTCATCCTCTTTTGCTTTCACAATGCATTAGCAAGGAGTTGGATCAGAAGTGGAACAGTGAAGAATCAAACACTGCCCATATGGGATGCTGGCACTGCAGGTAGCAGCTTAATGTGCTAGGCCACAATATCAGCCCTAGAAATAGAATACTTTAAAAAGGTTGGCTATAATGCAATGTATTGGAGTGAAATGGACATTTTGAGATTTGATGATTGTTTGCAACTCTTTTCTCTACTGTTGAGGAACAGTGTTTTTTTTTTTTTTTTTTCTGCTTATTGCTTGTTGAACTCTTTACTTAGTGTAGGGTTAATCTTATGAGTATAAAGTAAACTGAAAACAGATCTTTGTAAAAGTTAAGAATGGGAATAGGAGATGCAGGAGTGAAGGAAGGGTGGAAAGTATCACTAAGTTACTAAATCTGTATATATGAAATACATGAAACTTGTATACCTTAAATAAAGTAAATAAATAAATAAACATAAAGCATAAAAGGTTGCTATTTTCCTTGAAACTGTATGCTTAGTAAATTAACATGAATACATTAGCCAGAGATGAGATAGAGAAGAAGAACCATGTTATGTCCATTTTTATGTGTACTTGTTTTTGATGACAACTACTGAATTTTCAGCTTCACAAATGCGTGACATAATTGAAAATAAATGTAGTAATCTAATGTAGAAACAACAAGATTTTCTTTGCTTGTGGTTTATGCTTTGTCCAACAGATGACTGTCTTGTCTGTCTCTGTCATTCTGCCTTTCAAGTAGATGAAAATCAACAAATAGACATTTAAAAAAGAAATATTTGTGAAACTATAGTAATTATTAAGGCCCTGGCTGATGTTACCTTCTTCTAGAAGTGATTCTCTCCTTTTCCTGGCACCAGGGCATAGGCAGATCTCCTTTAACTGGGTTGATCTTGTTAGAATACTGGTTTCATAATTTATGAGCCTTGGTCCATCGGCAATTCACCCTATTCTGAGGCCCCTCTCAGAAACCAGGGCTGTTCACCTGTGTCTCTCCTTCTCCACTTCTGACCTATAATCTTTTACTCCTAGGTATCATCAGACATCTGGAAGCTCTGAATGGCTTCTCAGTCTTTTTGCTATTTATTTCTGCTCAGTTTCATCCACATTTGGCTCCATACCACTTGCAAGCTGACAGATGCCCCGAGGGGAAAACCACCTCCATGCACTTTTCTTCGGATTGTGGGCTCCTCGGGAACTTGCTGTGTTGGAAGTCTGAATACTAAATGTTGTTGTAAACACTGTGCAGTTTCCCCCTCTCTTAGGTGTCATGATCTCCTTGGCATCTCCATCTCTGGATTCGCACGGCTAGGATTCAGCAAATGCACTGAGTGGGGGTGTGCCACAGAATATCAGTCTTACCTCAACGTCTTTCCTTTCCTTTCCCTCTGGGATTCAAATGCTATCTGCTTTCAAACACCCATACTAATTCTGGGATCCTCAAATACTAACTGACTTCAGAGATCCCATTTATCCAGGTTTTCCTATTGGTTTCTGTGGAATGGTTAACTAATCGATTGTAACCTGGAGCCTTTAACCCTCAAGGAATCTTCGAGGACAGTAAGGATGTTAATTGGGTTAGTTACTCACCGCAAAGCAGGGGTTACAGAGGGCTTAGTTGAAAGCTTCTATAAAGGAAAGTAATGATGGGATACTCGCTCAACAAAGAAAATGCAGTATGTGGGTCTGAATAAAGAAAGTCCAGATGAAGAGAAGCTTGCCATTGGATGTTGGCCCAGAATTCAGGAATGCAAAGCATGGGGTCATTATCTGATTCCAAACAGAACGTCCCTCATCACAGACCTTTCCCTCTCCGAACGCAAACACGCCCGTGTCAACCCTTCTTAGGACAATCCCATCCAAGTGCAATTTCTCTCCTTCCCTGTGTGACGGAGAATCACTGTCCTGGCTGAGCTGGCATTCTGACAGACTGCTGCCGGTGATGCCTGACTCCGAGAAGTGACTTCTAGAAAGCACTGTGGCTGTGCTCTCACAATGCCAGGACACATCTAAGGCTCTGCTTCTCACCCTCAGCTTCGAAGCTCCAACTCCACTCTTGTCTATCAGATTATCTTTTTGTCTGAAACTATGCCCTCAGATAAAGCTGGCCCCATCTTAACCCATCAGCTGTCAGGAGGGGGACTTTTGCTCAAGTCACAGTCATCAACATGTATGTAGACTGCGGCAATAGCCCCTTAACCTTCATATAAGTGTCACTTGAATGCCATGCATTCTCCACGTGCTGTCAGGCATTTCTTTATAGATTTGATCATATCACTTCCTTGGTCAAACCCTTCCTAGCTCTTCACTATCTAAATATTGCATAATCAGCTCTTGATGCAATGAAAACTTTAATGATTATATTGACAATTTATGAGGACAGCATGAAATATCAAAATATATGGAATATGGTCAAAACTGTTTTTAGAAAAAGGTCATAATTTCAAATGCATTATTATGAAATAAAAAGATCTAAAAATCAAAGGCTAAAAAAGGAATAATAAAATAAAAGAGAATAGAAAAAGAAATGATAGAAGATGTGTAATTGATAAATAAATCTAATTGGTGCCTTAAGGAAGGAGAAATAAAGAATAAGTAAACATGCCCATTTAATACAAAGGATAAAACACAAATAATATAACAGATCATGCAAAGCATATTTGAAATTATGACAAAGTAACATGTTTAAATCTATTTAAATCTATTCTTATAAAGCAGGAAATCTTGATTTTAAAAAAAGAATATTTGCCAAAGAATATAAATGTTGACAAAATTAATTCAGTAATCCTATGAGAACTAGGGAAAGTTGTCAACTACCCACAAGAAAGTGTATGATCCAAGTAGTTTCAAAATCTAGCAATTTAGTTAATATGGCTCAAAGCATACAATTAGGAAAATTTCCAAATAATTTATAAACTAACTATAACTCATAACAGAATTTAATAAAAATAGAGCAAAAAACAAAACAGGTGATTAATATCATTTTTGAAAACCAAGGTAAAAATTTAAAAATCAACAAAGCATTTTATATCAATATTGCATAGATGACTCAGTATTAGAAACTCTATTAATATAATTCACCATATCTAAGGACCAAAATTTAAAAAAAATCCACATCATCATGTAGGTAGGTGCCAGCTTGTATTCCTATGAAAGAAAAACAGCAAAACAGTAATATAAGATACTTACTAAACGCGGTGAGGACATTTAGCTCCTAAACAATATCTAATTGTGAAACAAAGAATGTGTAAATATTAGAATCAAGAAAAAAGCCTAAATGTATCCTATCACTACTACTATTTACCATAATTCTAGATATGCTAGTCAGTATATCAGAAAAAAGTATAAATTTAAAATGATAAACTTATATTCATCAGCTACATTGGAATTTACATAAAATAAAATTCACTGATGTTAATGTACAATTCAATGATGTTTGGCAAATTTATACGATCATGTCACTGTGGCCATAGTCATGGTGCAGTATATCAATGCATAAGGGTCCCTGTGTACTTTGGAAATCTTTTTCCTCTACCCCCTGCCTCTGGCGACTGCTGACCCACATTCTGTCACTATTGTTTGCATTTTCTATCATTTCATATAAAAGTAATCATGCAGGATATATTTTGTATTTGACTTTCTTCATAATGCATAATGCTTTAGTGATTCATCCTTGTTGAGTATATTGGTAGTGTCATTGCTATACAGTAGTTCATTTTAATAGATATATCACAATTTGTTTATCGATTGACTTGTTGATGGGTGTTTGGTTTCGCTTCCAGTTTGGGAGGAGGTACTCTGTTGAAGCTGCTAAAATATTTGCTTGCAAGTCACAGTATGAATATATGTTTTCTTTTCTCTTAAGTAAATGCCTAATAACAGGATCAGTGGACCTGGTGTAATTGTGTGATGAATAACAAAGTGGCAAACTATTTCCTACACTGGCCATAACATTTTGTTTTAGCAGTTGCTCAGCCTCCTTGGCAACACACAAAACTATCTGTATTCTTAGTGTTAGAAATTTAAGAGGAAGTATATAAGTATTCCATTTTAGTTCTAAATTGCCTTTCCTGAGAGAATAGTGCTGTTGAACATTGTTTTATTATTGCATTTGACATTCATATTTCTGCTTTGTTAAAGTCTCTTCCATATTATTTTGCTCACTTTTCTTATTTTTCTTCTTAAGTTGAAAGAATTCTTTATATATTCTGAATGTAAACTTAATCTATTTTTTCAGAGTTTAGTCTATAATTTACCTTTTAATTTATTTACCAGTATTTTTGAAGGACAAAAATTTAAATTAAAAATCTTTATTTATTTATTTGAGAGGCAGAAAGAAAGAGTAACAGACAGACAAGAGAGCTCCCATCTACTGGTTCACTCCCAGGTGTTCTCAACAGGTGGGGTTGGGCTGGTCTGAAGCCATGAGTTGGGAACTTAGTCCAGGTTGCCAAAGTACATAGCAGAAACCCAGTTACCTGTTATCAGTTGCTGCCTCCCAGGGTGCATATTATCAGAAAGATGAAATTGGGAGCAAAGCCAGGACTCCCACCCAGGTACCCTGATTTAGGATTGGGCCTCTTAACTGCTAGGCCAAATGCCTGCCCTAATTTTCTCTAATATTGAAATTTAATTATTTTCTTTAGCATGTACTTTGAGGGCCATGCGTTAAAAATGTTTCCTTAAACCAAATCACAAAGAATATTTTTTTTGCTTTATTTTAGGTATCTAATAATTTTACATGTTATATGTATGTCTGTGATCCATTCTGAATTAATCCTTGTGTGCCACGTGAGACAGATACTGACATTCATTGCTTTGCATGTCGATATTCAATGGCTTCTGCATGAATTGTTGAAAAGACTATCATTTCCCCTGTTGAAATATGCAGACACTTTTGTCAAGAAACCGGTTAAGCGTGTATTTGTTGGTCTTTTTCTTGATGGACAATTTTGTTCCACTTATCTGTATGTGGGTCACATTGCCTTAATTATTATAGCTTCATAAGAAGTTTTGAAGTCAGGGAGTGGAAGTCCACCTTGAGTCAGATTTTTCAAACATATTTTGTCTTCTCCAGGTGCATTGCATTTCCAAACTGAAAGCAAAAAACAAGAAACAAAAACTGGGGACAGATGTGTGGCACAGCAATTTGGACTGCTACTTGTGACACCTGCATCCCATATCAGAGCGCCAGTTTGAGTCCCAGCTACTCTGCTTCAGATACAACTTCCTGCTAACGCATCCTGGGACACAGCATACAATGGCTCAAATACCTGGGCCCTTGCCACCCACGTGGTAACCTGGATTGGGTTCCTGAGTTCTGACTTTGGCATTGGCCCAGCCCCAGCCATGGCAGGAACTTGCCTAAATCAACAGATGGACAGATGGGCTCTCTCCTTCTCTCTCTCTCTCTTTCTCTCTCTCTCTCTCATTCTCTCTCTCTCCTTCTCTCTCTCTGTGTGTGTGTGAATGTCTGACTCTAATTTTTTAGAATTACACAAAACACAAATCTTAAACCTATCCCTGTTTCTTTCAAATATGATTTCCATTTCCCCTTTTCATTATGTCTGCCACTGTTGTCACTTCTATCTATGTTATAAGTGCCCAAATAATTACTGTTATTCTTATTTCATAAAATAGATTCTCTTTTAACATGATTAAAATGCAGAAAAAGTTCATTTTATATTTACCTATATACTCATTTTTGGTGTATTTTAATCCCAGGTATACTAGCTGCTATCATTTTCTAGCTGTTATCATTTTCTTCCTCCTGAAGTCATTCTTTTTTTTTTTTTTTTTTGACAGGCAGAGTGGATAGTGAGAGAGAGAGACAGAGAGAAAGGTCTGGCTTTTGCCATTGGTTCACCCTCCAATGGCCTCTGCGGCCGGCGCGCTGCAGCTGGCGCACCGCGCTGATCCAATGGCAGGAGCCAGGTACTTCTCCTGGTCTCCCATGGGGTGCAGGGCCCAAGCACTTGGGCCATCCTCCACTGCACTCCCTGGCCACAGCAGAGAGCTGGCCTGGAAGAGGGGCAACCGGGACAGAATCCGGCGCCCCAACTGGGACTAGAACCGGGTGTGCCGGCGCTGCAAGGCGGAGGAATAGCCTAGTGAGCCACGGCGCCAGCCCTGAAGTCATTCTTTAAACCTTCCTTAAGTTGATTCTACTGTTAATAAATTCTTTCAACTTTTGTTTGTTCTACAACGTTTTCACTTTTGAAAAAAGTTTTTGCTAAAGTATGAAACCTAGACAAAAAATTTGTTCTTCCTTTTAGTATGTAGAACATGCCTTCTATTATTTCCTGGATTATATAGTTTATAATGCGTGATCTACTGCCATTTTATTTCTGTGGTTCTGTGCATGTTTTTTTTTTAGGATGTTTTAAGATTTTTTTCTTTATCATTGGTCGTCATCAAATTTTTGAATACATGCTTTGAATTTTTTTTATTGTTTATTTTGTTTGATTCTGAAATGATTTGAGTTTCTTGGGTCTATACGTTTGTACTTTTTAACAAACTTTGAAACATTTCCCCCATTGTTACCTTGTCTCGCATTTTCCTCTTCTTTTTGGTTTCCAGTTATGCGTTATGTCCTATGGTTTGATATATATTGATGCTCCATTCATAATTGCAGTCCTTTTTTTATTTCCTCGGTGACTTATTTTGGATCGTTCTATTACTACATTTTCACAATGACTGATAATATTTTTCCATAAAGTCTCATCTACTTTAACCCCATATTAATGTAGTTTCATTTCAGATAATGTATTTTTCATCTCTAGTCCATTGATATTTTTTCATATTGTCCATTTTTTCTTTTCATCGTCTATGCTGTTTTCTTTGACTTACTTGAACAGAAAAACATACTTACACCTCTCTCTCGAAGATCTGTTAATCTTATCATCTGTTAGTTCTGATTCTGTTTTTACTGATTTATTTTTTCCTGATTGTGACTCAAATTTTTATTTCTTTGTATTCTTGGTAGTGTGTTCTGGAAACTATGAATCTGAGATTCTTAGATATTGGATTTTTTTGAGGTCTTTTAAATAGTGTAGTGTTTTATTTTCACATGAGTTAAATTTCTTGCATCTTTATTAAGTTCATAGTCCCTTTATTACGGCAATATTTTAAAAATTTTTTTAAAGATTTATTTTTATTTATTTGAAAGTCAGAGTTACACAGAGAGAGAAGGAGAGGCAGAGAGAGTGAGGTCTTCCATCCTCTGGTTCACTCCTCAGATGGCCACAATGGCTGGAGCTGCGCTGATCCGAAGTTGGGAGCTAGGAGCTTCTTTCAGGTCTCCCACGTGGGTGCAGGGGCCCAAGCACTTGGGCCATCTTCTACTGCTCTCCCAGGCCACAGCAGAGAGCTGGATTGGAAGTGGAGCCCATACAGGTTCCCGGCACTTCAGGTGGCGGCTTTTGCCCCAGTAATATCTTCTGGGACTCCACTTAATGCCACATATATTTTGATATCTTTCAACTCTGCTTCTGGGAAACACAAACAATCCCCAACCCTTACGAGTTCCTGAAATTTACCTGTCTACTGTCATTCAGGGTTTCTTTTTCCCTGGCCCATTCTGGGGCTTTTATCCAGGAATCACCCTGAATAATTTCCAGTCACAAAGGAAAGTAGACACAGAGATCAGTACTAAGACAAAGACTTGAGAGGACATTTCTAAAGGTGTCCTGGGCTTTCTCTTTCTGTGGGTAGGTTTCTCCTCTACAATACGAGCCGCAGCTTGCTGACCTCTCTGAACCTAGCACTTGATCAGCCAGGCTGCTTCGGCAGAGCAGTTTGCTTGATCCCTGTTCTGTACACTGGAAACTGTGTTCAGGAAGCAAGCTGGTCCCACTGGAGGGCTCACTCTGTTTAATTTGATTCTCTGGGGATTTGTGGGTACTGTGCCATCTTCTCCCTACTAAGTCATTGTTCAATAAATTTTGTTCACTGTTGCAATTGATTCGAGTGGGTAAATGTGATCTTTGTCACTTCATCATGGAAATAATGATAAGTATATAATAATGAAATAATACATATAATATGTAATACGCAATATGTAATGTGGTATAATAAGCCTTCATAAATATTTAAAAGGAAGATGTAGAAGTAAATACTATTTACAGTATTTTATTGGAAAATTTAAGAAAATAAGCAGAAAAGCAATGAGATCTAATAGAAGAGCTCATTATGGAGGCAAATATTAAACAAAGTTGTAAAATTCAAATTCAAATATTACAATGCTATAAAGCTTCATTCATTCACAGGACCTACAAAAGTGTAGAATCATTACAAATACACTTATGGAATATGTAATAAGAAATATGAAGAAAACTATTCAATTTTCCTGAAGTATATTAAGAAATACCATGTTTCCAGACAGCAATATAAGTAATATAAAATAAAAAAATTTCTCCAAATAGATTTGTAAATGTTATTCTATACTCAAAACAATAAAACTAAATGATTGCCTTGAGTGACACCAAAATGTCACATGATAACATCATATTCATCCTGAAAACAAGAGTATAAGAATATGGCTTTGGGGACTGGCGCCATGGCTCACTTGGTTAATCCTCCGCCTGCGGTGCCAGCATCCCATGTGGGCCGGGTTCTAGTCCTGGTTGCTCCTCTTCCAGTCCAGTTCTCTGCTGTGGCCCAGGAAGGTAGTGGAGAATGGCCCAAGTGCTTGGGTCCCTGCATCCGCATGGGAGACCAGGAGAAACACCTGGCTCCTGGCTTCGAATCAGCGCAGCGCCGGCCATAGCGGCCATTTGGGGAGTGAACCAATAGAAGGAAGACCTTTCTCTCTGTCTCTCTTTCTCATTGACTATAACTCTACCTGTCAAAAAAAAAAAATATGGCTTTACCTAGAAAACAAATCCTAGTATTAAATCCTAGTATTATAATAATGCTTAAGCGTAAAAGAGTGGCCATTAATATCAGGAAGAAAACTGGATTTCTTTCTACTACCATTATTTACTATAATTCTTTTAGCTGTAACTACTGTCATTAGTCAAAGGGTTAGGGACTAAAATATTGAAAAGAATATCAACTAAAGTATGAAAGTAGCAAATTATATATACAAATTTGGATAGAATATATAATGATAATCTCAGTTTAACATCAAGGAAAACAAAACTACATCATTTACAGATGTACATATAGATGATTAGATTTATAACTGAGGGAAAGATGCAATCACAAACATCAAGCTTCTGATTATCTGTAGAGACAGGAAGCGGGCCATGACAGAGGAAGGGCTCATGAATGGATTTCAGCACACTGAAAATATGATGGCTTAAGTTGTGGCTACATGAGTTGACATTTTATAAACATCACTTGTAGCTCTGCATTTTAGTAGTATGTGTTAATTTTTAAGTTACTTATTTTTATCTACTTGAAAAGCAGAGTAACAGAGAGAAAGAGCTTCCATCCTCTGATTTACTCCCAGATTCTCCACCACCCAGACCACTGCAGGCTGAAGCTAGCAGCCTAGAACTCCCTCTAGGTCTCCTTCATGGGCGGCAGTGGCCAAGTACTTGAGCCTTCATCTGCCACCTCATGCGTTGTGCATTAGCTGGAAACTGAAGAGGGGCAGAGAGTATCCAGGACTCAAACCATGTACTCTGATATAGGCTGCAGGTATCCCCATGGCTGCTTAACCACCGCAGCACAACGCTCAGACCTGTGTTTGTATTTCTCAATTCACATTTTTCACTACAAATAAGTATATATAGGTGTGTGCATATAAAACCATACATAAAAACATAAGAATAAGCAATAAATGTACAAACTATAGTCAAAAGATGGGAAATTTCATGAGAATCCTGAAATAACCCTAAATTAAATGGAGATTTTTTTAGATGAGATGGCTCAGTATTCTGGAGCTGAAGATTCTCATTAAGTTTGTAAGTTTCATGCAAGAACACTGAACATTTTAAAGACTAAACGTGGAATAGGATAACAGTATTCCAAATTTTACATGCAAAACTAAGTATTATGGTAATGTGTCCTATTTATTATGAAAATTCATTTTTAAATACTATTAACAGAAAAGACATATTAGGATGCTTCAAATGGTTTGTGGAAAGTGGAATTTAAGCATAAATTTATTTTGGTATAAAAAATTTGAAATCTACATATAGATTTTTCATAATATGTATTTTCCATAAACATTTTGAAGATCCCTACATGCATGAAATTCAAAACTGTTTATTCCAAAATAATCTTATCTTTTACTGTAATTTCCTATGACTTTTGAAGAATATACTTGTGTATGTGCGTGTATACCTATATACTCTTTTAAAAAAATATTTTATTTGTTTATTTGAGAGACAGAATTACAGACAGTGAGAGGGAAAGACAGAAAGGTTTTCCATCTGCTGGTTTGCTCCACTGGTTTGCTCCCCAAATGGCCGTAATGAGTAGAGCTGGGTCTGTCTGAAGTTAGGAGCCAGGAGCCTCCTCCAGGTCTTCCACACAGGTGCAGGGGCCCAAGCACTTGGCCCATCTTCCACTGTTTTCCCAGGCCATAGCAGAGAGTTGGATTGGAAATGGAGTAGCCAGGATTTGAACTGGTCCCATATGGGATGCTGGCGCTGCAGGCAGAGGATTAATCTACCGTGCCACAGCACCGGTCCCCCTTGTTCTCTTTACACACATACACACACAGATACACACATGCACATGAGTATATATACTCTTTTACTTAGCAATTCCATTTTTTGAAAACTATATTAAGGAAATAATTGGACAAGTGTGAAAAACTCCGTATAAAGATATTCACCATGGTATCTGTATATAATAACAAGAAGATAAGAAAATATATAAATGTTTAACAATAGAGAAATCATGAAATTCACATAATAGAATACCATTTTGTCACCAGAAATTATTTATGAAACATATTATTGAGTGAAAATAACAAGTACTGTATAATTCCATTCATTTTTTTAAAAATTGTATGAATGTATGCATTGAAACATGTTGAGAATGCAAAGCAGAAAGATTTTTTTTAACATTGTTATCTCTATATGACAGGATTTTAAACAATAATCACCTTTATAATTTTTCATTTAACATAAAGAATATTTAAGAATGGAAATTTGGCACAATGGTTAAAATGACGCTTGGGGCACTGGCTCCCTGTGTGAGTGCCTGGGTTTCAGTCTTCAGTCCATTTCCAGTTCTAGCTTTTGCTAATGTGCCCCCTGGGAGTCAGCAGGTGATGGCTGAGTACTTGGGTCCCTTGCTTACTTGGAAGACTCAGGTGAGTTCTGGTCTCCTGGCCCAGACCTTGCAGTTATGGGCATCAGCGGAGTAAACCAATGGGTGGAAGATTCTCTCTCTCCCTCTCTCTGGTTTTAAATAAATAAAAATTTAAAAAGGAAAGTGTGCTTATGTTCTAAAGAATATTTTAAAATATTCTAAAGAATATTTAGAAAATATAAATACCAACAAAAAGATATTTTCTATGTATAAAACAGACTGGAAGTTTTACATGTAAATTCAATATTTATAGGAAAATAGGTAGATATAAGTTTATATACTACTTACAAAATTATAAATTAAAAATGTTTCAGAAAAGTGATTTTCCAACGCATCAAAACTATTATTGAATTTTTTTTTTGACAGGCAGAGTGGACAGTGAGAGAGAGAAAGACAGAGAGAAAGGTCTTCCTCTTGCCGTTGGTTTATCCTCCAATGGCCGCCGCGACCAGCGCGCTGTGGCCAGCGCACCGCGCAGATCCGAAGGCAGGAGCCAGGTACTTCTCCTGGTCTCCCATGGGGTGCAGGGCCCAAGCGCTTGGGCCATCCTCCACTGCACTCCCTGGCCACAGCAGAGAGCTGGCCTGGAAGAGGAGCAGCCGGGACAGAATCCGGCACCCTGACTGGGACTAGAACCCAGGGTGCTGGCGCCGCAGGAGGAGGATTAACCTAATGAGCGGTGGCGCCGGCCTATTATTGAATTTTAATAGTGAAAAATTAGCTGTGTTTATTGAAGGTTGGTTAAACAAATGTCAAGAGTCATACAATGGAAGCCTATGCAGCCATTAAAAGTGATGATGCAGGGCCGGTGCCGTGGCTCGGTTGGTTAATCCTCTGCCTGCAGTGCTGGCATCCCATATGGGTGCCAGGTTCTAGTCCTGGCTGCTTCTCTTCCACTCCAGCTTTCTGCTGTGGCCCTGGAGGGCAGTAGAGGATGGCCCAAGTGTTTGGGCTCTTGCGCCCGCATGGAAGACCAGGAAGAAGCACCTGGCTCCTGGCTTTGGATCGGCACAGCACCAACCATGGTGGCCATTTTGGGAGTGAACCAATGGAAGGAGGATCTGCCTCTTTCTCTCATTGTCTGTAACTCTACCTGTCAAATAAAAAAAAAGTGATGATGCATATTTATCCTTTGCAACTTAGAAGTTCATATGAGAAAAAGCCATACGTAGAAGTAACTTTGTGGAAGCTACTTATCATCGAATATATTTGAATCCTAAGCTTAAAGATGTGTCAACAATAATTATCTCTGAGTTGTGAATACTGGAGATTTTAGTTTTTTCCTTTTTTAAGTTTATACTTTGAATGAAATGTGATAAAAAATAATGATGGTAAAGACCATCTCTATCTACTACATCTCTATTCTACTAATAGCAGTGGCCTTTGAGTTCAACTTGATTTCCAATTGATAAGATACAACTGGTTACACCTGCCACTAAGGTTATTTAGATTTCAAAAGAAGTTGGAAAAGGAAACTGAGCAATATACAGCATTAAAAAAAATAAATTGGCTCAAGGCAGTTTCTGACATCTTGGTCACTTAATACTCAAAGTTATTTGTGGTCACAATAGAAAAGACTTACTGTATGTGGATAATTAGAAGTCTTTTCAGATTTTATACCCAAGAGACATGTAACTCCTCGATGCACATAAGTAACAATCATTCTCTGCTGTAGATCTATCTTACCAACACCAGCCCTTCCTTACTGCATAAACATCTAGTCCGTGAATTACTCTGGTTTTATCTGATGCATAATTCCTAAATCCTCATTCTCATGGATCCAGTAAAGGAAAACACCTAACAATTTTCCTTGAGTTAATATTGAGTTAATATTGCAAACCCTCAAATGTCCCTGATGTTACAGAAAAAGCCACACAGCAAAATGTTTGCCTTTTTCTTCTTATTTGTCCCTAAAGCGACTTCAAAAATCAAATCTCTCTTTCCCGAACACCCCACATTCTGGAACGAGCTACATGTGTCCTGGAAATTTTCCTATTGCTCAGTTTCCCAAGAAAACTTTTCCATCTTGTCCTTAGCTTGGCCACCTGGTTTGAATCTAACCTCTCATGTGGACTCATGACACTAAACAAGACGATTTTTTTACTCTACATTCCTACAGTTCTCAGCTCACACTTTCTAGCAGAGGTAAATTTCTATTTCTATGCAAGCATCATCACACAGCCTGGCATATGGCTCTACCAATGTTTATTTTACAAATAATAGAAGATAGCAACCAAGATAGTTACATAAATGCAAGTAATAGCATGCATATACAATCAAGAGCAATTTCAGAAGAATACTGATGGCTTGTTATGCTATTACATGCAAATACATACACAGGTTTTCTTGTACTCCTCTTCCTTCTGTCCTAGTTAAGAGTTCTCAAAAGGGATCCGAGTGATTGTGAAAGGTACATTACATTTCAAGATTTTGCATTCATTTAAGTGAAAGCATGCAACAAAAATACAGAACAGAACAAAAAAAATATGACTGGTTTGTATTCTTAGGCTGTGATTCTGTGGTCATGACTTGGCAAACATTTCTACTTTGATAGAAATAAGGATCGCAAGATTGGGTCCAGGGAGGGCAAGAGTTTAGCTTGAGTTCAAAGAGTCACTTAATGAAGCAGACACTGAATGGATCAGAAAGATTTCTTTATTGTTGTTTGTGGTGTTTTGCTTTTGGCAAACATCCTGGTAGCAATGTCATTTTCCCGGCAGAAATCCATGATTATGTCTCACATTAGTTCGTATTAGCATCTACAGAGGACAGGTCTCTGCCAGTGAGTGCTCATACACACACAAACGCAATAATAGCTGAGAGAAACCTTCTACTCATGACTGAGTGATCCTGCCTCTGGCAAGGCAGAAGCAAGTATCTCTCAGGGGAAGTTGCTGCTGTTACTATTTTAATTTGCAAGCCACATTTCTTTGGATGATGATGAGATTTAAAACAACCTAGACATAGAGGATCCTAGTTTAATAAGATAAGAACACAAACAAAAAAAGCAAACAAAAATACTTTTAGCCTTTCTCTCTAGTCATAGAATAAAAAAATCAGCTCTCCCCTGGAAAAAAATCTTGCAGAGATGTCATAGATACAGGCACTGATTGAAAATGCCATGTAACCTGAGCCCAGTTCAATATCCAGTGTTACAGTGCCATCCAGTACTGAAAGATAAGTATAAGGGTGGATGATATTTAAGAATAATGAGGAAATAAACACTTTCTTTTTTTTATTTTTTATTTATTTATTTTTATTTATTTTTTTGACAGGCAGAGTAGACAGTGAGAGAGAGACAGAGAGAAAGGTCTTCCTTTGGTTCACCCTCCAATGGCCGCCGCGGCTGGCGCGCTGCGGCCAGCGCACCGCGCTGATCCGATGGCAGGAGCCAGGTACTTATCCTGGTCTCCCATGGGGTGCAGGGCCCAAGTACTTGGGCCATCCTCCACTGCACTCCCTGGCCACAGCAGAGAGCTGGCCTGGGAAATAAACACTTTCAAGAACATACTAATTGTTATAGACGCCTTAATAGATTTGGCTCAGGGGTCAGCGCTGTGGTGTTGCAGGTAAAGCCACCACCTGCAATGTTGACATCCCATATGGTCACCGGTTTGTGTCCCAGCTGCTCCGCTGTCAATCCAGCCCCCTGCTAATTTGCTTGTGTAAAGCAGCTTAATTAAGATGGCCCAAGTACTTGTGTCCCTTCCACCTCCATGTGGGAGTACTAGAAGAAGTTCCTGGCTCCTGGCTTCAGCCTTGCCCAGCCCTGGCCATTGTGGGTATTTGGGGAGTGAAACAGCAGGTGGAAATCTCTCTGTCTCTCTCTGTTTTTCTTTTCTTTTTTTTTGACAGGCAGAGTTAGACAGTGAGAAAGAGAGACAGAGAGAGTTATAGACAGTGAGAGAGAGACAGAGAGAAATGTCTTCCTTCCATTGGTTCAACCCCAGTGACCACCACGGCCGGCACTGCGCTGATCCGAAGCCAGAAGCTGGGTGATTCCTCCCAGTCTCCCATACGGGTGCAGGGCCCAAGCATTTGAGACATCCTCCACTGCCCTCCTGGGCCACAGCAGAGAGCTAGACTGGAAGAGGAGCAACTGGAACTAGTACCTGCCACCCCAACTGGGACTAGAACCCCTGGGTGCCGGTGCCGCAGGCAGAGGATTAACCAAGTGAGCCACGGTGCTGGCCATCTGTCTCTTTCCCTCTCTGTAACTCTGACTTTCAAATTAAATAAATAAATCTTTAAAAAAGATATGGCTCATTCATTGTGTATACTGACTTGAAGATATGAGTATTGAAATATTTTCCCTTAGAATAAAAAGTTATGCATATTTAAATGCATTGTACATTTTGTATTATGTATGCAAAATATGTGTTACACCAAACTAGTTAAGCCATAATATGAAACAGTTGCACTTATGGCATAAAAATGTATCCTGAGAGTACTAAGTCTATCTCCACAAGTCTTAAATTGAATGATCTTTGACATAGTACAACAAGAAAATGTACCTGACTTAAATAAAAGATAAAGTAGTATAGAAAAACACTAATAGGAACAAAAAGCTCTTCAATGATAGCTTTGAGTTGTATATATTGGGCACAGTAGAATTATAGCTTTTTTATTATTATAACTAAATAAAACAAAAACACATAGGATTGAGCCTCCAATTTTATCACTGAGAAGTCACTCATTACTGCTCATTTGCAGTGGATTTCCGGAGCTAGAGAGAGATGTGAAACAACTGCTCAGTATTGCTTAGCATGTACTCATGACCATCATCGGGCAGAACTACTAGATGCTCACTTTCTCTGTATTTATACCTCAGCAACCTGTGGTGAGGCTCGACAGCCAGCTGTCTGTCCTGGAAATATGTATCTGAGCAACACTGTGTTGTTAGAGCAGATTGTTTCCCTGGCGGGAGGGAACATTTTCAACACATACCTGTACAGGATTTACATGACTCATCTTCATCAAAAATGCCCTCTCCAGTGTGGTTGCTTTCTTTCTTGGATCTGTTCTGGGAAGAAACATTCTTCAGGCAGGAACCTCCTCTACCTTTTCTCCAGTTCCCCTCTTAGTTCAGGCATATGTTCAAGTGCAAAAGAATTGTTTAGATTCTGTTAGTCTCCATACAGCTATTCAGCTTTTCATATGCACAATCAGGTCATTTTCCCAGCCACTTAAACCTACTAATCCCAGCTCTCCAACAAGTGAGTTGGGAGATCTCAATGTTTTCCTTTATTTGTTTAAATGGCATGTGCTTTTCCACTTTTATTACTTGACTTTTTATTACAGACATAAAAGATACTGTCTATGCAAGAGAGAAAGGGAATGATAGTTGGTATTCATACACATGTGTATGTATATGTTACACAAAAAAATTATGAATGCTGCTTTTCTGAAATTGTCTTCCATTTTCAGACATCAGGGAAATGGAACCCTCATTCCGCTTGGCTCTTGTGTCTTATCACATGGTCCCTCTATCTGGAACATTCCTTCTGGGAAAGTACCTATCAAACCTGAGAGATTCCACTTCATTTATTAGCTCAGCAATCTACTAACTGAATTTGGGGAGAAATGAAGATATTTATACTATGGAATTTTGTCCCTCAACTTTGAAAATCAATTTACACATGATTAATCCTATGGATGAATTCTCTGGATGTGAATATATGTTACCTAAGAAGAAAAATATAGTTCAGGGTTTGAATGAACAGAAAACCAAAATAGTTCTTATTCTCTCTGATTTTCACAGACTCTAGTAAGTTCCATAGATTAAATTTGACCTCCCTTAAACTCTTACTGAGCCTAAAGTTCCCAGGGAACTCAGTGTCAAAGGGCTGAACAAGGCTAGGGCACACTGGTGTTGGAGAGAACACAGAGCTACCAGTAAATCTGCAGATACTGCCTCAGGGTATGGAATAGAAGGACACTCATGATCCAGATTAGTTATGTGGGAGCCAATGCTCGATGTAC
Organism: Oryctolagus cuniculus; assembly: GCF_051225735.1. Lineage (NCBI taxonomy): Eukaryota > Metazoa > Chordata > Mammalia > Lagomorpha > Leporidae > Oryctolagus > Oryctolagus cuniculus. The sequence goes on along the minus strand of NC_142872.1, from coordinate 130,782,049 downwards.
CGACAAAGAAGTGTAACCACATCAAGCATCCAAGCTATACTGCAGTATTTAGTTGACAATTGCTGATGGAAGACACCAAAGTTAATATAGCATAAGAAAGAGAGCATAAGGCAAAAGTACCCAAGAAACTTGGAAACGCCTGCAAGTTTCAAAGAGAGTGGCACTCTTGGAAATGCACATGTGAAGGCTCAGAACTTAAACATTCTTCATAGAGAAAGATGCAGTATTAAAAATGCTCCTTCTGTACAAACCACTACTTCACAACTCAAAGGGGGAGGCTTGTTAAGGACAGAATAGAAATATATGGACAATTTTGAAAGGTAAGTGCTTATTTATTTTTAAAGATTTTATTTATTTATTTGAGAGGTAGAGTTACAGACAGAGAGAGGAAGAGACAGAGAAAGGTCTTCACTTCCCAAGTGGCCACAATGGCCAGAGCTGGGCAGATCCAAAGCCAGGAGCCAGGAGCTTCCCCCAGGTCTCCCATGCGGGTACAGGGGCTCAAGGACTTCAGCCATCTTCTAATGAATACTCAGGCCATAGCAGAGCTGGATCTCAAGATGCTGGTGGCGTGCAGGTGCCGCAGGCAGAGGCTCAGCCCACTGTGCCACAGTGTCGATCCCAAGGGTTTATTTTTGAGATAATTTGGCAGAGCACAGGTAGCTGAAAAAAATAACAGCTGCAGAAAGTGGAGATAAAACAATAATAGAGAAAATCAACTTTCTGACACCCTGATTTAAAAAAACAAAGATAGAAAGTAGGGAACGTAAATCAATGACATAGGAATCAACAGCAAAAGGAGGTTTCAGACAGAAATGTGTTGCAAAGATATCGGACATATGCACAAATGGGGAAGTCAGGTATGTCAAACATGTTGAGCATAATTGTTGTCCCAAGCACTTCGGCCATCTTCTGCTGTTTTCCCAGGCCATAGCAGAGAGCTGGATCGGAAGTGGAGCAGCAGGGACTAAAAGGATTCTTTCCACCCCCCCCCCCCCATTTTTCAAAAGTTGACTATGTCCACCATCATGTTACCCTTGTTTTCCAAAAAGTGTCATAGTGCATGCTGCATCTCAGATGGTTAAATTCAACCCTGTTTCCCAAGTCAGACAGGAAAAGATAAGACAGTGCTCACTGGGGAAAACATTAACCTCTGGAACCACACATGCAACTTCTATTGGTGCTTGTAGGGGCTGAACAAAAACAAATGAGTTTCCTCTTAACACAGAAATTGTACCAAGAGTCCCATACAACCATCAATTTTTCAGTGTGTTTTTTCTCAAAAGAATTTTTCCAAAATAATATTTCATTACACCTTATTACTTTCTGAAAAATCTTCTATAAATTAAATCTAGGGTTATAAGTGAGATATCAATTAACATAAGAATCAATTTAATGGTAATTTAAATAGCTAACTGTTATAATTTTTGCATAATGATGTGGCCTCTAGGCTTGAAGTCCTAATCATGTCTAATTAATTTAAAGGATGTTACTTTTTATTATCATTGAAATTTCTGACAGGCGATAAAACATTTAGGGTTGCCATCACAAACTTTTTACATCAGCTATACTGTAAGTTGACAAGCCATTGATCATCCCTCTGAAAATGGCTACTTAGGAAGAAAAAACCCTCAAATGCATTCTTAAAGTTATAACATGAAACTATTCTTTTACCATGAAAAAGAAAGCAATTCTATTCACTAAAATAATAAAAAGTTGGCATTTTATTTTCATGTTCTCAATAGCCATAATCAACCTTTGTAAGAAATAATCAATTTCAATTTCAGAAAATAATCTTCATAACCTCTTGAGTTTATGTAGTACCTATATTGCCAGAAACATGAATATATTTTCCATTGTCGATATTAAAAAAATACTTGATCTTTCAAGGCTCAGATAACAAATAAATCTAACTGCAAGAGGATTAGCTAAAGGGCCTGTCATTTCTTTAAAATATCTACCATTAAAAGCATTCTCTGAAACGTAAAATAATGTGAAGAAAATTATTCTTTGGAGATTATAGATTCCATGCCTGTAGAAAAACCAAACTCAAAGCACAGAAAGCAAAAAAGATAAGTTTAAAGCAGACACAGGGTAACATGCAATTCAAGCAAGGAAGGAAAGTGGAAGTCTTCAGCCAGCCTGACCCCAAGATCTGTACTTTTAAAGGGAAAGAAAAGAATTATTTTACAAATCCCCAGGAGGGATTTTATGTAAGATAACTACAGTCAGAAAACAGAGTGCGCAGTGAGTCGCTGTAGTCTGAAGGTCAGTCTGCTGCGCAGTGTTTGTTAGGATGAGAGGACAGGAGAGGGGAAGGAAGCTGCTCACAGAAGCAGCATGGCGGAGCAGCTAGGAACACAGACTTGGGCTTCAGCTGTGAGATCTTAGGCAGGTTATTCATCCCTTCTGCGTCCCACTTTTCTACCTGGTAACATATGACTGATGAGAGCACCTACTCAGATGGTTATTAGGGTAATGAAATGAACTGACACATGGAAAAGGCCATGGAGGAGTGCCGGGCAGATTGTAAGTGCTCTGAGCATGGATACTAGTATTACGTCTCAGATGGGTCCATTGAGTCCAATAACTACCTGAACTCTTCAGCTTGAAATCTGTACAAGAATAAAAACAATATTTTCTTAACAATGGGGTGAAATATGATCTACCTAAATTGAGGCTAAGTCTATCTGATTCCTAAAAGATAGTAGAGACAATCTGTGAAGGTGATAAATTAAAATCCCTAGACCAGAAGCCAAAGGTCCTTGAATCTCCTATTTCTTACTACTATAAGCTTAAAGACAGACAGACACACACACACACCAAGGAAATTGGAGTCAATCAAAGCAAAATTTAATGGCATTTTCATCCTTTCCAGCTGTTTGACCTTAGACAAGACTTCAGCTTTTGAATGCTTAGTTTCCTCATCCACAAAAAAGGAATGGTGTCTTAGCCCATTCGTGCTACTTCACAAAATATCAAAAACTAGGCAATTTATCAAGAATGGAAGTGTATTTGCTCACAGTTCTGGGAGCTGTGAAGTCCACCATGAAGGTGCTGGCAGATCTGGTGTCTGGGGAGGGCCCGATCTCCACTTCCACGATGGAGGCTGCGTCCTCTGGAGGAGGAGCACCTCTTCACAGCGTGGATGGGAAAGAAGGGCCACAGGCATAAGCTAGTCAGTTCCCTCCAGCACTTTCCTAAGGCACTGATCCCCTCACGAGGGCACAGCTCCCCAGACTCAATCTGTTCCCAAAAGACCTCCTCCCCTTCATACCATCAAAATGGGGATTAAGCTTCAACACAGGAATTTTACGGGGCCCTCAGATTATAGCATGTTACATGCTTTTGTAAGTAAATGAACTAAATGCAATAAACACTTAGTAGAATGCCAGAACTGCTAATCATGAAATAATTCCATTTCTTTTTTCTGAGCATCAATTTTGTCATCTGTAAAATAAAAAAAAAAGTTAATATTCAATGACTTTTTTATAATTTATCCACTGTCTTTTCAAGACTTATTGCCACACAAGATTTTTTTAAAATTACCGGCCTTTCTTTGTCCAATAGCATTTGCCAAAAGTGAACATTTAACCCAGCACAAGCCAGAGCTAAGCTTAGGTAATCCTGGGGGTAGAAAATTTCAGAAAATCACCTATAAGGAAAAACAGTTGCAATCATAAAGGACAATGAGGAAAAGTCTTTCCAGCTTCACTCATTCCAGAGAATGATGTTTTCTCTCCTAAGGGAATGAAAGCCCATATAAACCCTTCTACAATAGGCTGCATTCCCCACTAACATCATGCAAAGGAAGCCACAAAGAACAGTCCCCCATAAACAAACGCAGATTGCGGGATTAGTGAAACATCAAGTGGAAGAGCATTTAGAAACCAAAAATTAAAGAATATTATGTTTAAGAAACCTGCTTTATAGCAGTGTGTGGTATGTCAAGATAGGGAGTCTCTTCCTTGCTATTCGAATTGGACTTTGGGCCCGTGCCGCGGCTCACTAGGCTAATCCTCTGCCTGCAGCACCGGCACACTGAGTTCAAGTCCTGGTCGGAGCGCCGGATTCTGTCCCAGTTGCCCCTCTTCTAGGCCAGCTCTCTGCTGTGGCCCGGGAGCGCAGTGGAGGATGGCTCAAGTTCTTGGGCCCTGCACCCGCATGGGAGACCAGGAGAAGCACCTGGCTCCTGGCTTCGGATCAGCCTGGTACGCCGGCTGCAGTGTGCTTGCCGCAGCGGCCACTGCGGGGTGAACCAACGGAAAAAAGGAAGACCTTTCTCTCTCTCTCTCTCTCACTGTCCACTCTTCTGTCAAAAAAAAAAAAAAAAAAAGGATTGGACTTTGGACACGTGCATATCAATAAGGTCTAGGCTGAGAACATTTCGCAATGAATGTTTGAGGACTCCTATTACCGCCTTCAGATCATTAGGCAGAAAGTTTTACTTTACTGAATGATTTTTCCTGCTGACTCCTGGCCTTATCTCAAAATAATTCTCAATACAACATCCCAAGTAGTCAGTTCCAGTGAACCTTGTTTGTCTAGCTAAGTAACTTTCTTCCCAGGGCATGACAAGACCAGAGGGGACCAAAGTGAGAACTCAAAGTAGAGCAGGTAAGACTGAAGCCACATTGCTTGGAATCCTCCTATTTCACCTCCTCTCTCTATCTTTTTTCCATATCCCTATCGTCTCCAGGGTTGCTATGTTGGGCAAAGTAATCATGTGGGTGGTTGGTGAAATGGGAGAGTAGGTAGTGAAATGAATCCCAGACTCAAGGCATAAGGCTGCTACCATGAGTCATGTGGAAAAAAGAACTCTCATTTTCTAATCCATGTAGAAATGTTAATGGACTGTCAGTGTCTAGTCTCCAGTACTGCAATGTTTCTTCTTGCAAAAGTCTCTTAAATGGATGGTTCTCAAAAGTTACCGTGCACAGAGGCTGGTACTATGGCACCATGAGTTTAGCTGCCACTTGCGATGGCAGCATCCCATATCAGAGTGCTGATGCAAGCCCCAGCTGCTCTGCTTCTGCCTCTGGGAAGGCAGAAGATAATGATTACACACATGTAGGAGACTACGATGCAGAGTTCCTGTCTCTTGGATTTGGGCTGGCTCAGACCCGGCTGTTGGGGCTATATGGGGAGTAAAGCAACAGATAGAAGATCTCTTTGTCTCTCACTCTTGCTATCACTGTTGCTCTCTATCATACTGCCTTTCAAATAAATACATACATAATTTTTAAAAAAGTGTTATTGCCTGTAAACATTTTCTTAGAAAAATAACAGGTCCCATCACAGATTAAATTCAAATTGCTGGGACAGCAATTCAAGTATGAATATTTTTTTCAAATTTTTCAAGGGTTTCTGGTGTTCCAGTAAGTTTGAGATCCAGTGTTCTAAGTGGTTCTTTGGCTCTAATTTCATTTCCTCGTGATCTATCCTCCTCGTTATCCAAGAATAATGAAATCCACTTGCAAAATATCCTTCAAAAGTCCCCTGTTACCTACAGCAGTGTTATCAACAAATAACAGCAACAAAAGCAGAACAACAGGTAACTTGGGCTGCTTATTTAAACACAGATTGTAGCCCTCGATTCACACTTACTGAATCAGAGTGGTGATGAGGCAGTGAGGCAGTGATTTGCATTTTGCTTAAGCTTTATTTATCTATTTACTTATTTGAAAGGAAGGGGGAGCGAGATAGAGAAAGAGAGAGAGAGAGAGAGAGAGAGAGAGAGATGTTTTCTGCCTGGTGTTGAAGAGTTAAAATTGTATATGTGCGGGTGTGAAAAGTTAAGCTTAAGCTTACAGGTTTAAACCTTCCTGGTGCAGCCGTGAAAATAAGACAGAGTGAAGTAGCACCTTGACAGTAGGGACTCCATTTTGGAGCACTTGAGACTGCATTCTGGGAAAGCACCCGCCCCCCCCCCCCCCACCGTGAGACTCTGGTCTGAAACTATGATCTCAAATAGTCGGACAATAGCAGTGCACTACATCACCCTTGGCAATGCACAAAAACCCCCTAGCATGATTGCTCAAGCTTAAAAGTAAAAAGGTTGCACCTGGGTTACCTGGGCTAATAATAATAGATATAATTTGTCTATGTCTTAAGATCATAATTGCTGATTGTAAGACTTTAGCAACCACTTAACAACCGTGTATTCTCTTCCCCTTCCCGGTTTTGCGGTTTTTGCCTTTATAAACCCTAACCTTTGGTTATTCGGGGCTGCTCTGTTCATGTATGATCAGACAGCCCCAGCATGCTGGATAATCAATAAAGCTTCCCCTTGCTGTTTGCATAAGAGATGTCTCTTGGTGACGTTTTTCGGGCAGTCGACTCTAACAATTGGAGGCCCCAGCGAGATCTGACTGCTGCCTGTGGACGTCTCCAACGGATATCTCTCGGGGTAAGTGCAGGCGCCTATTTGTGTTGTCGGCCGGCTTATTTGTGGTTTGTGTCTCTTCATTCTGGATTTTGGTAGTTTGTGAGCGCTCTAGGGTTTTGGGAACTGTGCTGGTGTAGTAGCTGCTGGGACAGGGCGTGAGCCCTTCCTGGCTGTGGCCGGCAGACGTGCCTGGGGGCCACAGGCTACGGCCCTGAGGGACGCCTCAGGAGGACAAAGGAAGGCTGGGGACGCCCAGATACTTCCGACGGGGCAGGCGTGGAGTCTGCATTCCCAGCACAGACGGGGTGGCCGGTAAGGCCTTCTTATTATTAGTCTTTTGTAGTTGTAAGGTGCTTTGTTGGTTGTCTTGTTGTTTGTTGATTGTGTTCTCTTGTCATTTAGCATTGTATGGGGTGCTGTGATGGCTCCCGTTTGGTAGATTTGGAATCTGCATTTGTATTGCCAGCATGGTCGCGTGACTCTGAAGTGGTTCTGGAGTCTGCATTTGTAGGTTCTGAAGTGGTTCCGGAGCTTGCATTTGTATTACCGGCATGGGCACAGGGCTCTGAGGCGGTTCCAGAGTCTGTGTTTGTATTGCCAGCATCGTCGTGACCAGTAGTTTATCTCAGTTCCTCTACGGACACTTTGTGTGGTTGTTGTGTGCTGATTCTCTACACTGTTTGTCTGTTCGTGTACATTGTGTTGTCTGCTAACATGGGCCAGACTGTGTCTACACCTTTGTCTCTAACTTTGAATCATTGGTAGTAGGTAAGCGACCGGGCACATAACCTCTCTTTGTCAGTCAAGAAGGTAAAGTGACAGTCTTTCTGTGCCTCTGAATGGCCAGCTCTCGGAGTGGATTGGCCCCCTGGAGGGCTCTCCATTTACCACTCATTCGCCAAGTGAAAGAGGCCGTTCTCTTGCCTGGCCGTCATGGGCACCCAGACCGGGATTTTGAGAAAACATCGGAGGTCAGTATTCCTTCCCTCAAGCGGGACCGGATCTGTGGAAGTGACCGTTGAGTGTCCGGCACCCCACAGCTCTCCGAGAACGCGGAGTCCCCCCGGCCACGGCTTAGCTACGGCCGAAACTCCAGAGGGATTGTAAGGAATGGGAGGGAAATTAGGAAGGGCAGTTGGCTGAGAGCCTGGAGACCCCCTGAGCTCGCTTTGGCTTCCCGGCGGCCGGACTGCGACCCGAGGACCAGGTCTCTCTCTCGGAGGGACGCCTGGTCACGCTGCCTACTGCTACGCGAGCAGGGCTTAGCTTCGGTCGAGGCTAATATTGGCCCTCCAGGTAAACTCAGACAACTAGGTAGTGGGTAACCTTGAGTGATAGGAGATTTCAAACCCCACTCAGCCCCCAGACATGAGGAGCTTCATTGCTTTCTGCCTTCCTCCTCCTCCCGGGGGCTCCCTCCCCCACTCTTTTGCTCTCCTCATCTCCATTCCTATACCACTGGCGAGGAGAAAGGGAGAGGGAAATTCCACAGGTCTCTCCACCTGGGGAAAAGCTGTTACCTGTTACCTGTTAACCCTTTCCAACCGGGTAAAAAGTTTTCCGTCTTTGCAGCTTATGGTAGCTCTGGTGCGTCTTAAAAGTTTTTTGTGAACTATTACTGTTGCTAAGCTTTGATTGCCTGAGGACTAAATCTGGAAAAGAGCTAAAGTTAACTATCTGTTGTAATTGACTGAGTGTCTACAGTAGTCCTAATTGATCTGGCTTTGGTTAAATTATAGGAGGTTCCCAACACTCTTAGTAAAACGGCGCACCTACCCAACCCCACGATTAGTCCTGCCAGGCCCCGGTGTGTGCAGTCTTCCCTGTAAATGGGGGACCACAGCCTTTCTCTGCACTCTATGCTAGTCCATGTGGCCTGCCGCACCCAGGCAGGCATAGCCAAATATCTCTAGGCAGAGCCCCCACCCCGAGGCTGCTTTTTCCCTCCTCTCCTGGAGGAATTTCCAATTCAATACTACTACTGGCCTTACCTAAGGGAGCCAGAACCTTAAGTCATTAACCCTTTCCAACCTGATGGGTTTTTCTCTTTGCAGCTAATAAAAACCTAAACAATGGGTTCATATGCTGATAATCAGCTCTTTTCTGTGCTGCTGTCCCTGACTCATCTGAGAGCGTTCACCTGTCTTGAAGGTTTCGCGTTTTTCTATTGCCATTAGAGTCTTGATTGGAAAAACTACAATGTGAAGTTGTTTACATTGTTTATCTGTTTTTAATGTCTGAGTGATTACCCAACTGATCAGAAATGTACTAATTTTGGCTAAATGGTTTGACTCTCTGACAGCTTAAATTCTAAACCGAGTCTTCCAACTTTGGGCTTCCAGTCGGATCCCTGGAACTCTCAAAGGATGAGACTCTAAATTTGTTAAAGTAACAGCTGCTTGAGTCAATTAAAATTATATAAAATATATTAAAATGTTATAAATGGTGTCAAACCTATGCTGTATTTATGTTTTTGCTTTCCAGCTAAAGTGGTCTTATAAAAATAAGAGTAAATTCTGTGTATACAAGCCTTTATGTTGTTAACTAAAGTAAGCCAATGCAGATTGGTTCAGAAAACTGAGGTAATACAAACGCCCTTCGGTTTGCTCAGTGGCTTGCTTGCTCAGTTTTACATGTCTTTGATATGCTTTAAACTTGTTTCTCTTAATGAGGCAGATCTTTTCAAAGTTGTAAACATGCACTAATGTTTGCTGTCCAGGAGGTGTTATCCTCGTGTTACTTAAAAACATGAAAATGTAATTTTAACTTTTATTTCAGATAATGGTGTGGTATTCATTAATAACTCAGTGTCTTAAGTCATCTAGGCATCAGTGCTAAGTAAAACTTGGGAAAATATATTATATACTTTTAACATCTCAAATTCAATGAAACAAAAACTGTTTAAGTTTGTTAACATATATTCTCATAGGTTGTCCATACATGACAATTCAAGGCTATGTAAAAGTAACTACGGGTATAAAGTTTCAAAAGGTATAAACAAGTCATAAAAAGTTTTAAAATGTTTATCATTTTAAAATATTGTTTACAGAGTTAAGTGCTAATGCCAAAATTACACTGACCTAAAGTTAAAGTCTGATCTTCTGTTATAACAATGGGGTTAAAAAAAAAAGGTGTACTAATGTTAGTAAATATCTAAAAATGGTCTAAATCATAAATCTTGAAATCTGTTTCTGCAAAAACTGTAACGTCTATTTTAATTGATTACTCTGCCATTTCTAGAGTTAGGTCCTGTAAGCTCTTTTTGACTCTGTTAAATAAAACTCTTATATACAAGGTTTTTTTTTATTTCTGGTTTATTCGACAACAAGAGACATAAAATTCATGTTAATCCATTGTGTACTCTACTGTCTCTGTTAAGTTATGGTTATGCGGCAGATGCTAGAAAACTGGGTTCCAAAAACCCAAGAAAGCTCTAGTGTCCACAGGCTATACGGTAAATACCTGGAAGCCAAAGAATGGCAGAGACTTCTGCCACAATTTCTCCTCTAAGTCAGGCTACACAGTAAACACTGGTTAAACTGCCAGTTAAATCTAAAAGCCCAGAAAGTCAGGCTAGAGACCCGACTCACTGCCTCACTTCTCCTCTTTTCTCTTCCAGAAGGGAAGTTACTACTGTTCTGCAGGACTCTCCACTGTGATGTACGGTTTGATCCCCAGACCTTATGTAAGGGATGACTGACCTTTTCTGTAATAATGCCTGGCCACAGTATAGGGCCCCAAACAACAACAACAACAACAAAAAAGGTTGAACTATAAAATAATGTAACAACTAGATCAATTTTTTGGTGTAAAAAGTTACACTGACCACCTCAAAGTATGCAAGCAGGTCACCACAGTTAATCTTACCTAAAGGGTCATAGTTCTCCTCATGGGCACAGTCTTAACTCGCAGGAAAATACTAAGTGTCAGAATTTGCCCATGACCATAGTTTTTCTAGCTCACCCTGATATTTAAAAAAATCTCCAAAAATCAGGGATGGGTTGAGCACCCCTTTGACTGACATCATAGAGGCTGCCTCCTTGTCTACTTTATTAGAGACCAGAAAAATGAGGAGCAAGCTAGCAGCAGAGGATAGGCAACAGACCAATCAATGGCTGCTTTACACGGTGATTGCCATCAAGGAAACCCAGCAAGGCCAGTGCACCCCAAATGGCACCTGTTGCTAATATGAGGAGCCAGGGCATTGGGCAAGCAGCTGTCGTGACAGCAAATGCCTTCTGTCAGCCTTGCCAAGAGCACGGCCACTGGACACGGAACTGCCCTGGGTGTCGAAGGACTCCTGGTTCAGAACTACAGACCCTGTGGCCCCGAGCTAAAAAGCCTTTGGCTCTGCCCAGCCTCTGCCCAGCTTCCAGCTCCAGCCACTGCTACTGGGGATGGCTTAGGGTCAGTAAAATGTAAGTTGCCTATTTCTATCAGCCTCCTATTTAACTCTCCTAGTCCAGCCATGTAATGCGAGTCAACAGGGTGCCTCCCTTAAAGGAGATTTGCATCTCTTACAATTTTCTTAACAGCACCCCATGGATAGGTCTGGGCCTCACACACCCTGCCAGGCCTTAAAAGTCTATCCAATAGTATTAAACTTAAAAAGCCCTCCCTGCCAGTTCCAGGGGAAAGTGGTCCCCTCCACTCCTGTACTGAGACTATAGATGCTTCTCTTTACACCGTGTGTTTTTAATGCCCTTATTTGTTTTGTCTCTAACAGACTAAAAGCTGCTAACTCCAAATGGTCATCAGGCAAGACTTCCAGCCCATTCCACTGGACTACCTGAGCAGCCCTCTGGACCGAGCAGTACAGTCTTTCCAAGGCCACTGTTGCACACCATAAGACAGGTAGCAAGAGGAAATACCCAAATCCCCCTCGACACCCACATGCCAGCTTTGAAGAAGTTACAGAAGACGGAACTCCATCCATAATCCCAAAGAAGAATTTTGGGTATTACCTCTTGAGAAAAAAAAATATTAGGCAGAAAGTCAGTTATGAGCTTATGTGTGTGTGACATAAAGGCCTAATGTGTCCAGCATATGCATCTGCATCTCAATCATCCTGACAATGTTTCAGGGACAGCCCGGCCTTTGCATCCTGCCCTGCCCCCTTCTACCTGATAACCTGCCAGGTGGAGATCCCCACCCCTTCTGCCTGACAAATCTTCCACAATCTCCCAGATATAGCCCAGTATCTGCATTTCAGTATTACAGAACAGGCGGGGATTGGATCTCATTTTCATAGGGGGGGGTGTTATGCGCGGCCCTAAAGGAAAAATGTTGTTTTTATGCTGACTGAACCCAGGTGGTTAAAAACTCCATGGCCAAACTCAGAAAACGACTGGAAAAATGGCAACGGGAGAGGGAAACTCAACAGGGATGGTTTGAGTCATGGTTTGGCTGGTCCCCATGGCTTACTACTCTACTGTCAGCCCTAACAGGACCCTTAATTGTTTTACTCCTAATTGTAACCATAGGACCTTGTGTGTTAAATAGACTCATCACCTTCGTGAGGGAACAAGTTAAAAATGTTAAACTCATAATCATAAGACAACAATATGTCACATTAAAAGACACAAATAATCTCTAAGATTAGAGATCCTCACAACAAGGAGTGGGGAATGAAGAGTTAAAATTGTATATGTGCGGGTGTGAAAAGTTAAGCTTAAGCTTACAGGTTTAAACCTTCCTGGTGCAGCCGTGAAAATAAGACAGAGTGAAGTAGCACCTTGACAGTAGGGACTCCATTTTGGAGCACTTGAGACTGCATTCTGGGAAAGCACCCGCCCCCCCCCCCCCCACCGTGAGACTCTGGTCTGAAACTATGATCTCAAATAGTCGGACAATAGCAGTGCACTACATCACCCTTGGCAATGCACAAAAACCCCCTAGCATGATTGCTCAAGCTTAAAAGTAAAAAGGTTGCACCTGGGTTACCTGGGCTAATAATAATAGATATAATTTGTCTATGTCTTAAGATCATAATTGCTGATTGTAAGACTTTAGCAACCACTTAACAACCGTGTATTCTCTTCCCCTTCCCGGTTTTGCGGTTTTTGCCTTTATAAACCCTAACCTTTGGTTATTCGGGGCTGCTCTGTTCATGTATGATCAGACAGCCCCAGCATGCTGGATAATCAATAAAGCTTCCCCTTGCTGTTTGCATAAGAGATGTCTCTTGGTGACGTTTTTCGGGCAGTCGACTCTAACAGTGTTTCACTCTAAATAAACACAACAAATGGCTCTAGGCCAGGCTGGAGCTAGGAGCTGGAATTCTATCTGGGTCTTCTGTGTGGGTAGCAGGGATCTAACTGAGCCATTAGCTGCTTCCTTTCCAGTGTGTGCATTAGCAGGAAGCTGAAATCAAAGGCAAAGCAGAGACTTCAACCCAAGCACTCTGATGGCAGACACCAGTGTCCCAAGCAGTGGCTTAATAGTTGTACCATAATGTCCTCCACAATAATTTGCATTTTAATAGTTATATCAGATGATATCAATGAATCTTAAATTTGAGAAATACTGGTCTCCCAGACAAAGGTCCACTATTTTTGCAGGGTAAAAGAGTACTTTCTATTGCAGTCTTTGCTTATTTTTCCGGATCTACTTTGCTAGACATCTTCCACTTATTTCTCTTCCCAACATCCTATTCTCCAGCAGTTGCAAATTTACCTTTCACCTCCTTGCCTTGTCCACTGGGATATCCTTAGGTAAATTGGTTCACTTCTCTGAGCCTGTTCCCTCATCTGTAAAATGGAGATTATAATATGCAGCCTCCAGGTTGTTTGACAATTAACTGGTTGAAATATTATATTTTAGAATGTCTAGCTAGAGACCGGGTTCAAAGTAATGCTTAATACTCATTCATTCACTAATACCAGAACTTGTAAATGTAGAGAATCTGGGCAGAGTTGTGCCATATAAAATGTATGGACTATAGTGTCCCAGCCTGAATGCAGCAATGACAATCCCGCTGCATCAGGGTAAGCATATTTGCAATATGAAAAAAAAAAGTAAAGGGAGAAAAAGCCAGACTCTTAGGATTTCACAGGCCACCCATCAAATGCACTAAAAAATAAAATAATCCCTCAAAAAGTGGGATGCCTGATCTCCTTAGCTCCAAGGCAGCTTATTCAAGAGTGAAGTTTTAAGACTGAATAAATATATTCCCATATTAAACACTAGGTTAAATTCGGTGTCTGGCCTAAAGGTCCTTGCAATCTAAAGCAAACAGCATACAAAGATGGACACATGTGCGAGGAGGAATTTATAGTTATTTTTAAAGCTTTGTTATTTTCTCGCTATATCCAATACTCTTGACTGAAAAACAGAAGGGAAAAAAGGGAAAAGGGGAAATTTGATTGCTGGTCCCCATGTACCCTCCAATTTGTTTAGTTTTCATCTAACATTTATTAACACTAACATTTTATGATGTGTACTTTTTTCAAATTTACTTACTTACTTATTTATTTATTTTATATGAAAGGCAGAGACACAGCAATTTCCCATCTGCCTGTTAACTCCCCAGTTGGGACTGGATCAGGTTGAATTTGGGACATGAAAATTCAATGCGTGTCTCCCAGGTGGGTGGCAGGGATCCACTTACTTGACCATCACCTGCTAACCTCCAAATGTACACTAGCTGCGAGCTGGAATCAAGAGTAGAGCCAGGACTCAAACTCATGCACTTTGATATGGGATGCAGATACCCCAAGAAGCATCTTAATCATTAGGGCAAATGCCTACCCCTGGCATACACTTAAATTAAAGTGAGGTGTTTGTTTGTAACTGCTTGAAAATGGTAGTCAGTCACAGCTTGGCTTTCATGGTGAATAATTATCAATAAATGATGAATAATTATATATAATTTAAAAAATTTCTATAGAATTGCTTTACAATAACCATGTGGAATCTTACTTGTTTTATTTTGCTTTTAATGCTACTCTTCTCTGAAAAGCCCATCAACATAAAAATAGTCATAGAACTTGGAATTTCTCAAATAAATTATTTTCAAAATAGTTTGTTTATGCTACTAGTTATTCAAGATACTGTGCTGTGAAGTAAAAAATGACTGTGATATGGATCTTAAGTAGCTTAAAATTTAGCAGAAAGATAAATGTTTATACAATTAACCATACCTAATGTGATAACTTCCACACTGATGCTTAGGATAGTGTCAATAATATTATAAGGAAGAAGACAATGAATTTTTCTCAGAGAAGAAATTGCCAACATTATTGATAATAACAAAGGAATACTTGTAGAAAAGATAAAATTTGATTTTATTTTTAAAATACCAGTTTAATTATGTCTTTTAAAGTTGGGAATAAAGCATTCCAGTTAGGCAACAGAACACTTTCAGTTTGCTTTTATGATCCAAAGGATGAAGTAGAAACAACAAGAAGCCACTATAAGGGAACAGCAAATCAAAGGTTTGGCAACAGCAGTAGTAGCATTAGAACAGTTGATAGTTTGTTACTTGATAGGAACGCATCAAGGAAAATGTAAATATCAGATGAGTACGTGGGCCATATAAATTCAAGATATTTACAAAGCTGACTTTTATTAATTGGTGCTACACAATTAAAAGAATATGCAAACTCTCGAACTTCAAGGGAACACCCAATCAAGACTCTTAGATGCATAATGTTGCATACTCCAGTTGTAAATTGCAGCTTAGTAACCTCAAATTATTATAACAAAAGTTCCCTGGACTCCTTATCATCCATTTCCTTCTGCAATAGGGCACAAATATTAGAAATAGAAAAACTGAGAATTCTTCAATTAAGGCCAACTTACATCAAAATAAAAATAAAATGAAAAAACTAAAAAAAAAGAACACTATAATTGAGCCATAATCAGTTTCTACTATCTGATTCCTGTTTAATTTTCTACTTGATTACTTTAGGACTCAATATATAAAATTTGACATTTTTCTGCATAGTCATATACTACATACAATACATATGAGAAAAGTCTGCTTTCTATTTTGTTAAGCTAGTTAATCAAATGTCTATCTTCTCTTATCATTTGGAAGCTTGTACTCATATAAAGAATCTAAATGTGTACCATAAAATAGGGTTAATTATGAGCATAATGAGACTTAGCAAAAAAAAGGAAAAAATTCCAGAATCAATGAGCTTATAACCTAAACTGATTCTAGAAAAGCAAATAGAACAAAGACTTAACTAATTGCTACCTCTGCCTCTTCATGTGAGATCTCTCTTTCTCTCTCTCTCTTTCTCTCTCTCTCTCTATATATATATATACACATATATATTTTCAATCCTTATTTCTGTTATTTCTGTTATTTTTAAAACTTTGTGCCCATGGTTGTATTTCTAAAATTCCTTTTAGATATACCACTTGGACTGCCTTCATCCCATATTAAAATGCCTGGTTTTACATCCCAGCTCTGCTTCCAAATCAGCTTCCTACTAATCCACACCCTGAGAAGCAGTAGATGACGGCTCAAGTGCTTGGGCTACCACTGCCAACATGGAGCATTCAGATTAGATTCCATGCCCCTGGCTTCAGCCTGGCCCAGCCCTGTTGCTGGTATTTGGGAAGTGAACCAACAGAGAAGATCCCTTTCTGTCTGTCTGTCAGTCTTTTTCTGTTAGGAAGTCTTTCAAATAAAAATGAAAGCAAATAAATTTAAAAATTTGAAATAAGGTCTATAAGCTATAAATAATAAAATAATGTCTATAAACAAAGAAATGACTATATAAGTATATTATATAAAAATATAGTGGGAATTTTAAAAGGAAGATGTAAGACGATTAAAATTTGTGCATCTTAGGATTGGAATCAAAGTTAAAAGGACTACTGTTTTTCGCTATGGGTTTTGCAGAAAAATTGACTCCATATTGCCAATTTAAAATAATACCTGTAATAATGAAAGAAGAGAAAAGAAGAACTTTCTCAACTTCATGGAGGGTTTTTAATAAAATAATGTAAATATTTAAATATATTCTCATTAAAATTGAGGAAACTGTTCACTCTCTTTCCTTACCATAGTGCTGGAATTTTTAGTCAGTTCCCTCAAAAAAAAAATCAATAAATATAGGTGTTCTTAGGAAAGTGATACTCTTTCCTTGTGTATGGGTAATAGTATTGTCTGTGTATAAATTCACTGGGAACAAATTATATAACAGGAATAAATAGATCATTCACTGAGATTTCTGAATGAAGTGTCAGCACACTAAGGAGTTTTCTCTCTCAGGGCCTTAATATCTGATGTTTCCTTTGTCAGAAAGGATCTTCCCCCAAGATAGTTAAGTAACCTTCTTCCTCATTATGTTCATGCTTTTCCTCAGAGATACCTTTTCTGAGTCCTCACTACCCCTTAGTTGTGCTCTTTCCCCTTGTATCGTTATCTTTATTCATACCAGTTATGAATGCCTACTAATATGAGACATCTACCCCCATGAGACTAGAAGTTTCTAGGTGGTAGGGAAGTTGAGTGTCTTGCTCACTAATGTATCCATAAAGACTAGTATAGTGCTTGGCACAGAGTTGAGATTAAATTTTTTTGACAGTCACACATGAATTTTATTGAAAATGAGAGGCAAGGCAACCTATTGGGACAGGTAACCAGTTGGGACCAACACTTCCTTACCAGAGTGTAGCCCACATCAGTGAGTTACACAGCTTTTTATAGTATTCTGTCCATTAGGGCTCACAATTTTGAACCGAACCCCTGGTATGAAGTAAATAATAATAACAATAATAAAACAGAATATGGCTGTAAGATAACAGTTAACAATAACAAACCCAATAACAAATCCAAGATACGATTGTAAGATAACAGTGAAGGACATATTTCTGTCAACCTAGTTTCTGGGAATTTGGGCCCACATAGTTTCACAAGATACACCCTTAGCCATTTGCAAGTAAAGCAATGATGTACAGAAGCAAGAAGTCTGCAATTAGCTTTTAGCCACATTCACTCCATTTTGATTTTGACTCTACATTTCTACTGTGCTCTCCACTGATGAAACCAGACAGGGATGTTCTGTTTTAAGAGAGATACTGGTAAGATGGCAGGGTAGTTAAGATGGGGAGACCAAGACATAGCCATGGGGGTGTGGACGAAAGCTGATGTTTAATTTGCTGAACATAAAACCACAGGGAAAGATGATGGTTGGCCTCAAAGCAGGTCTGTCAGAGGCATATGTAAGGCAGCCACAAAACACACCAAACACCAGAGTAAGGAAAAGGCTTTATTGGGGGAAACCCAACAGACAGGAGGGAAGGGGCAAAGAAGAGAAAGAGGGAGGAGGAGAGCATGAGAGAGATATTTAGAGAGATATCCAGAGACAGAGAGTATGACAGGCAGAGAGACAGCTCAGAAGATGGAGAGAAAGAGCCATGTGTTCAGGAACAGGTCCTTGTATGATGTAGGAGCAGTGAATCCTATTAGGATGGGGGTGGGGCTGACACTGGTGGTTAGGCCATGTGGCTACCTGGCTTCCAGCAATGGCAAGACTAAATTAACATTTGCCAAATTAAATAAATGGATTAATCATGAGCATAAAACGGTAGTGCTAGTAATAACTAATTAGAAAATATAATTGCCACAAAAGACCACATTGATTATGGAAAATAATAACATAACCCAATGATACATTTAGTAAACGATGCTCAGAATCTTATGGATGATTTAAAAAAAATCTTTTATAAATCTTTAATTGAATTTCTCTTGAAAGGAGAGATGTGCCATGCTAATCTGTTAATGTATATGAAAATTAATTTTACCAGGATATAAATTATATCAATATCAATATATACATTGCATGAAATTCAGTGTATTTTAAATCCTGTTGTGATCTTTCATGGAACTTAATGATTCTAAAAGTCACTTGAGAAAGAAAAAGGACTATAATAGGGAAGTTAATCCTGAAAAGAAGGGGGAGGTAAGAGCTTGTATAACTGAGTAAGGGTAGCATGTGTTAAAGCCTGAGTGTTAAAACACAATGGTATTGGTAGAAACATGTGAAGAGAACAAAGTGGGAAAACAGAACCAAATTGTATAAGATTATGTTCTGCAAATCCTTGGGGGGAAAGAGTAGATGTTCTTAGCATTTGACACTGAGAAAAATAGTTTCCCAGAAATAAAAGTAAGAAACTTCATGCACTGCCCTAACTTGAACTACCTCAAAAGCAGACCCAGACCCAAGGACTTAGACACAGTAGTTTATTTGGAAGGAGATCTTGGAAGTTCAAGTGAGAAGTTGGAGAAAGTAAGAAGGACAGATAGCCAAGTTAGTAAAGTGTGTGTTACTGAGATTACTGTTCATGGCAGCTGGAGTCTAATCCTCAAGCTCACTTGAAGAGCACACCCCTCAAGATTGCCCCCAGAGAAGGGGGACCTGAAGTATATATCCATAAAGGCCATTGTTTGAGGGTGTCCCAGGGGCATAAAGTCCCTGCATCCACTCAGGGTCCAGCGAGGCAGAGAAGAGAGAAATCCACAGATCTGTTTACAGGTGGTTGGCACGCACCTGCAGTTTCAGGAGAGCTCAAGTAGACTAAAGACACAGGGTTTAGGGTATCAACAGCATCTGCAACACATATCATTAAAAAATAAAAAATAAATTGAAATGTACAACAACTCTAAATATGGAAAATATAATTTAAAAATTATTAGAAGAAAATATGCCATTCAGAAGGGATTTCTTCAACACATAGAAGCACATATGATAAAAGATGATTTTTGCTAACCTTGATTACATAAAAAATTTAAAAACTCAAGAGGATAAAAGACAGTGCAAGCAAAAATAATATACAAATGACAGATTAGAAAGAGGTAAAATATTGCCACTTTTAATACACACAGAACTTCTCCAAATAACAAGAAAAAACTGACTTGATAGAAAATTTGACAAAGAATAGGTGCAAATAATTAACAGATGAGAAAACATATACAGATATTAAAAAGCCCTTGATCATACAAGTAGCATTAATAGGAAAGGCTATGTTATAACACCTCAAACAATATTTGAGTCTTACTGATATATTCCAACAAAAGTTTACTTGTCACTTGTGGTACATCTTCCTTGCAAATTAACTGGAGGTCCATCCAAGGCCTGGCTACTGAAGCAGCTACCACTGAAAACATTGCCAATCACTGTGGCAAAGGCAGAGAGAGGCCTGGAAGGTCTTTTATCAGTAATTGATGTTCTGGCCCAAACTAGTGACACGACACACCAAACCAAGGGTGTGTAGCCAGATATTTGGTGAACAGCACAAATGAATATCAGAAAAATTATCAGGGAAACCCTATTAAAAAACAAGCCATCATTTCATACCCATCATGTTAGCAAGCATCCTAAAGTGGGACAATATTGTGTTATTGTAGATGCAGGGAGAGACACAAACACTGATGGGGATGGGGCAGTGCTTCTCAAGTGTTTCTCAAGTGCACTTTTACAATATTGAATAATGGCGTCCATATGGGATGCTGGTGCTTCAGTCCAGGGCCTTAACCTACCATGCCACAGCGCCGGCCTCAGTACTGAGTTTTAAAAAGAAATAACGCATAGTATGCATCTTACGATACTACTTATGTACATTAAAAATGTTTATACACAAATGCTCTAACAGGGTTGGTGAGTGTATCTGTGGTAGAGGGTAAAATGAGCTGAATAAACACCAAGAAAGAAAGGGGAACTTACATGGAGAGATGAAGGATTTCATGGTTATCTATTTCTATTATATCATCTATTTCATTTTGAAGGTCTTATAATCAAATATGACCAAATGTCCATATTTACTCTTTTTGAGGTATCATGAACACAGATATTACAAAGTCTTCTATGTACTTGTTTGTTTTGCTTAAGTATAGTCAGGTTTAGGTTTTTGCTTTTGGTTTTCTTTGTGTTTTGGTCTTCAAAATTTAAAGTAAAAGAAACAGCAGGATAACAAAGGCTAGAATCTTATTCTTGGGAACAAGAGTGAAAAAAAAATTGCCAGGCAAAGAAGTGAGTAATAAAAAGGAGACCTGGTTAAGTGAATAAAAAACTGAGGTAGAATTGAACTAAGCAGCAAAGGTCCAGGCATCACTTCCAGGCGATTTCTGCTGCAATGACAGCATCATCGTAATTAGCCCCATTTTATCACCTACCAATTTGTCTCAAACCACCAGGCCTGGCACAATAGAATGCTCTGGATGCTTAGTTTTTAGGAATTGACCTTGAGATCCTGAACAGAGGTTACAATTATGAAAATCAAATGCAATTACAAACTACTTAGTGGTTAACAGTATGGTCTTTGTGGCCCCCAGAACCCACATAACGAATCCAGCTCTGCCACTTGGTGGCTGAGCAATTTTGAGATGACTTTTGCCCTTCCTCAGCCTTTATTCCATATGTAGTAATTTTCATATTGCAGTTCATCACCATCATCTTATTATTATATGGGGAGAATATTTTCCACTTAATAGCACTGTTTTGAAAATTAAACAATTTTGCTTCTACAGCTTCTAGCACAGTGCCTTGCTCAAAGGCAGCAGCTCAATAAAAGCAGCTATCTTCATCTCACTGCATCCCGTGAAACCATTGCCTTTCCTGCACTATAGAATGTTTGATTTTTATGTAATCTGAAAGCATCACCAACATTAAACAGGCAATGTTACTGGAAATTGTTTTCAATATTCTATTGATCTGTATGTGTTCCTTTATGTGTGTGTGGGAGTGCTGGATTAGATCACCTGACCACCCTTATTCTTTGGGATTTCTCCTCAGGGTCACAGGTGCACAGTCCATGTACGAGGAGCTAGGTGTCTGGCCGGTGTCCATAACTGAAGGCTGATACAAAAAGAAGGTGACAGAGAATAAGGCAGAGTGTGGAAAGCCTAGAAGAAGAAAGCAAACTCATAGAGAACAGAGAGAGATATTTGGGTGGGTTTTGTGTCTATGACCTCAAATCATCCCATTCTTATGTTTGAGTTCTCTGTAAGAATCCTAATTCCTTACATTAATTCATGTTTTTGCTTGTATTATTTTGAGTGGGGTTTTTGTTCCATATCCCCCAAAGAGTGCTGGATCATCCTTGTGCATTGAAGTTCAACATAGACAAATACAAATACTTTCCCTTCTGTCCATGGCTAGGAAGCAATAAAGAGATTTGGAAAAAAAAAAAGTTGATATACCCATATACTTTCTTGGCAAAGCTGTATGGTACCACATCTCACATCTCATCAGCTTAAGAATCATCACCAAACTCTGAAGATTTGGGAGCTTTTGAAGAGGATTCAGAAAATAACCCAGCAAGCAAAGGAGGTGTGTGTCTTCATCTTCCCCTTGCCCAATTCTCCTTATGTAGACATCAGAAAAGCACTTATGAAACAAGACAGAGTTCTTCTAGATTGCAACAAAGGTAACAGGAATGACATGACTTGGCCTAAATACAGTTAAATAATACAAGAAGACAGAATGCAAATGAATATATTTTGTGTGGGGAATAGATATGCTGCTAATTGCGTTCACTTATTATCATAGAAATGACATGTTTTCAGCTTTAGTTATATGCCGCCACAGTTAATAATTGAAACACAAACACATGAAACAGTAATTTAGTGGCAGACTTTGTAATTACAAAAGTATAGTAAGGATTTGTTTTGTAAACATATGTGAAACTCTTTTGTACATGGCGTAATTAGTATGAACATAAAAATATAAGAAAAGCTTTTAAAGAGGAAATTTAGCTATATTTTTACCAAAGAATTTTTTTCTAAAACAGTGGTCAAATTAAAGACAGGCAAGTCTTCATGGACTCAAAGGTTTCTGGAAGTTCTTTGTTGGGACATATGAATTGGTTAAAAAGTCTTAAAGACAATATGAATGCTTTGAAATAGTCACATAAAATTTACTTTGGAAATGAGGACTACTATTATGTATTTTGAGTGGTCATGTAGCACAATCCCAGATCTTATTTTTGTTTTTCAGACGATCAGCAGTGCAACATGATGTACAGATCTGGCACTGGTTCAGGATTCTTAGTCTGCTATTAACTCTGCTTGATCACAGGCAAGATCTTTACTCTGTGAGCTTTGATTTCCTAGCTTGTAAAGTAAAATGAGGTGACTGGAAGGATTCATTTAGATAACGTATGTCATTGACTAACACAGTTACATTGGTTCCCACAGATATATTAAGTACTCAATAAATTCAGTTATTATAAGACATGGATATTCTTCCTGGATACCTATGTGAGGGGTCTTCAGAAAATTCATGAACAATGTGTGTTATGGAAAAACTATGTATAGATTACAAAACTTTTTTGTACCAAAATAAACATCTTTTAATTTCACTTTTCTGTGTGCTTTTTGAAGGATCTACAAAAAGGTTAAAGGAAAAAGTTTGTTTTGTTTAACTAATTTCTAATTGTAATGTATTCTGTACCTGAATCCAGCTGATGATTTTTCTTGTCCTTATAAACTCAGATATTCAAGGGGCATATGACATAAAATTTAATGCCACTTGGCTCCATGCTAAGCACATTATAGAACATCTTGTTGAATATTCAAAACAATTTCTTCAAATAAACATTATTTCCCTCATCTTAAAGATGAAGAAAATAAGATTTTACAAAACTAGGTAATTTATCTATGATTAAACTTGACAAATGGAGGAGGAACTTGAAAACAGGTAATCCAAAAACCAAACAATTATAAAAATGGATTCTGTTCCTTTCATGCCATCTTTAATCACTTCAATAGCATGTTCATGTGCCAGACTATTCAACAACATAAATTCATTTTCATATACAATAATATGATCTGGAGTAGTGACATTTGCCCTACAAAAGTAACAAAAGAAAAAGAAAGAGAGACAGATATTCAGGGCACTAATAGGAAACTAAAGATGAAAAAGAACATAGCTTACTACTTGACATTGCCCTCATTCTCTGTGGCACTCATAATATGAAGTCTAATTTCTAAAAAGCACCTTAAAAATTTTGTTCTATAGTGTCCCAGGTTTGTAGTTAAAAATGCAGAGGATGGGGTGAAATTCAGTTAGGTCAGCCACTCACTAGTCTGCCCTCGCTGCAAAGAAAAAAACAATGTTGGACCCTTCATTGTCCCTGGTCTCACCCACTGATCCCAAAAAGACAATCCTAATAAACAACATACAAATCAGGTTAACACCAGTCCATGAAGCTAAGTGGGTTATCTCAGCACAAGAAAAGAGAGAAAAGAAAACCATCAAGAAAGGTAGATGATTTTTCAGCTAATCCAAGCAGAGCGCGTTACTTTTTAACAGAGATGAATATTAGCAAAGGAATATTTGGGGAACCTGAAAAACCCTTCATTTCCTTTGGTGGGCACATGCACACGTCTTAATGCGAGAAGCACAGAAATCCCTATCTCCCAGCTCTACACTTCCGAGCACGTTCAACAAAGGGTGCACTCAGATGAAACATCAGTTAGCTTTTTCTTTCACTGGGAATGTGCTTATTAACTGTTGTTCAAATAGTTTGTAGACATAACAGCCCCGGGAGTGAATGTGGCTTTGTATTTACCAGGTAGCCATTTGTTGTTATTTATAGTTCTTTTAATTTCCCCCCTTTTACATTTAAATTTTCTTCCAAAGGTTATGATTAAAATGGGCACTACTTAAGAGAGGAAAAACTTCCTTTAATGTATAATTTGTTCATGCAGGCTTCGCAAGCTTCAGACCGAATCCAGGGGTACCCACATTATTCCTTTGTCAATTTTATGGACATTGATAATTTGTTTCTAAAAAAAAATCATGGTGTCATTATGTAAAACTAAGACTAACAGAGGAGCCTCCTCAAGCAGAGGTCATTATTCTAAA
Organism: Oryctolagus cuniculus; assembly: GCF_051225735.1. Lineage (NCBI taxonomy): Eukaryota > Metazoa > Chordata > Mammalia > Lagomorpha > Leporidae > Oryctolagus > Oryctolagus cuniculus. The sequence goes on along the minus strand of NC_142872.1, from coordinate 130,757,836 downwards.
CAGGTGTTCTCACTTTCATCTGTTGACTAAATCATTGAAAATAAGAAAAGAAAGACAAGAAAAGAAAGGACAAGCATTTGTTTAAAGTGGTAACAGTGCAAGGCTCTTCCTCTGATTGATAGAAGCTCATTTTGACAGGCAACTCACAAACTAGTACTGTTGACCATACCATGGGGTAACTGCATAGCATAGTTAAGGGTTGATTTTGATGCTACATGCATTTGCATTAAAATTGTGCCACTTATCAGCTATATAATCTTGAACATGTTACCTAAGCTATTTGTATTTAAATTTACTTATCCCAAAATGTTGAAAATATTAGTATACATGGTAAAAACTGACTATAAAAATTAAAAGAAAGGTAGTAGGCATTCAGTTTAGCAATTAAGATGCCAATTAGTACCCTCAGATCACATAGACTACCTGGGTTCGATACATGGCATTGGCTCTCAATTCCAGCTTTCTACTAATGCAGATCCTGTGAGGCAGCAGGTGAGGAATCACATAAATGAGTTCCTGCCACCCATGTGGGAGAACTGGATTGAGTTCCTGGCTCCTGATTCTGGCACTGGAACCTTGCAAGAATCTGGGGAGTGAACCAGGACATGCAAACTGTTGAAATCTTTACTTAATATATGCTAAACTGATCTTCTGTATATAAAGAGAATTGAAAATAAATCTTGATGTGAATGGAAGGGGAGAGGAGCGGGAAAGGGGAGGGTTGCGGGTGGGAGGGAAGTTATGGGGGGAGGGGGGAGAAGCCATTGTAATCCATAAGCTGTACTTTGGAAATTTATATTCATTAAATAAAAGTTAAAAAAAAAAGAAGAAGAAAAAAAACTCTCTCTGTTTCTGTCTGCCTCCTTTCCCCTCTCTCTCTATAAATAGACAAAAATTGCTTAAATATTCAATGAAAGAATGTATGTAGAGCTTTTAGCACTGTGCCTAGCATTCTTACTAGTATTGCTTTTCATGTTTCAGTCAGTGAACCGAAGCACAAGACTCTACCTAGCCAGTGAGTAGTGGAGTCATATTTGAAATTGAGCCTTCATTAATCCAAAAAACTAATGCTCTCCACGTTACATTGTAATAGGGTGAAAGGTAACAAAAGGGACGAAATAAAAAAGAGAGCAATTTTTTTTCAAACTAGAGAAATGAAATCAATTCTTTTTTTCTAGAAATTACCTTGCCAAGTACAAAATACTCTTATCAGGATGTTATTGTAAATGCCACAAATTTGTTCAAAAAGCCACCTCTCCACAAAGATTTGAGTACACCAAAAGCCTATGCCATTAATGAGAAAACTTTCTGGACAAAGTGAAGAATTACAGAAGAAGTAATAGCCTACTCATTTGTCCCCACCAAATATTCATCCCATTGTATCAGAGGAGAAAATATCTCATTCTGTAAGAGTCACAGAATAACCCATAGGATTTAAGGCCGCTGCAATATAACAACACGCAAAAATGGAAGTTAAAAAGTCCAGTGTTCAAGAAGAAGCCAAATTTCATAAAAGACAGTGTCCTGCCTTATGGTCTCACACAACTCTGAACTTGAAGTTACCTCTTCCTTCTGCTCTTTCAGCTGTTAATATAACCCAAACACATACACTGAGTAAAACTACAAATAGACCATTTGGAACTAGGAGTAACTTCTGTGGCATCTGATGTGGTCTCTTTGTTGTCAATAGTGTTTTTAAAAAACTAAATACAGACTTTTAGAAATCAATCAGATTAGAAAGACAATCATCAGGCTGATTTTCAAAATATGAATGTGGCCAGCTCCATCAGGTCTCTACCTTGAGTTCACCTTAGGTCCACGAACACCAACAGCGCCCTCTACTGTCTAGCAAGCGCACTATGAGGAGAGGGCAGGTCACATGTTTTTGTAGCCACAAATTATTTATACTTTTCAAATATTTACATTTTGCAAGCAATTAAATTTGATGCTGTGTGTATTTGAATGTGTTTTTCTGTGTGTGTGTATGGGTCAAATAGAAAAGTCACAACAATTTTACCAGTTGGCCACCAAAATCTATGCTGAAGGGAGAGGCTTTAACAAAAAGAGGGAGAAAGTTAAGGGGCAGGCAAGTTGTGGGAACCAGCCTCCAATGACCCTCGCTTACTTGTATGTATGTATGTGTGTGTGTATATATATATATATATATATATATCATCTTGTCTAGTCTTCCTCACATTGTGCCAGGGATGGTGTAGGTGATCCGCAGAACATAGCAGAAGTGACGGCTTGCCATTTCTGATAATGGGATATAAGACAACATGGCTTCCATCTTTATGAGCTCTCCCACTCTCTTGTCTCATCACTTGATTTGAGCAAAGCCACATGGAGAACAGCCCTACAGCAAGGCCCAAATGGTGAGGAACTGAAGCCTGATAGCAACAGCCTCATCAGCGAACGTCAAAACAGGTCCTGCAGCCCCCGCCAAGCCTTCAGATAACTGCGGCTTGAACCAAAAGCTTCGATTCAACCCCTTGAGACACCCTGCGCCAGTACTGCTAGCTAAGCCTCTCTCAGATTTCTGAACTCGGGAACTGTGTGAGACAAGCAACGTCTGATGTCTTCCTTTTTGGAACAATTGATTGGATAACAACAGGTCACTTACACAGGAGAGAGAGAAAGGAGAGAAAAGATTAATGGATGACACTAGGACAGTCAAACAAAGAATGGAGACTGTGAGACTGGTTTAGTTTCTCTTTTTATTTTTATGTTTGTCACTCTGAGTTTCACTAATACATAAACTGACCTAGGGAGAATATGAGTACTGATTGCATTCTGACACAATTGGTTACATTAAGACAAGTCACTGTGGGGAATAATAATTAGAACGTTATTTATCAGAGTGAGCTAGGTTTAACAAGTGTATGTGCGTCTATTTGCATGTGCTTGCATAAATGTATATATACATACGTATGGGTTCAAAGGTTCATAAATGTATATATACACACGTATAGGTTCAAATCTGAGACATATGTGCCCGTCTCAGATTTAGAAGTATAAAACAAAATTGATTTCATAATGCAACCCAAAGCCTTACTGCAAGTCCCTTCATAGAATTCTAACTCAATTACAAATATATGCTCAGACATACATTTCACCTCTGTGAAATGTACCTTTTCTGGATGATTTGAATGGAGACAAATAAAGAGAAAAAAAAAAACAGATCCAGTATGTGCAGATGGTCAGCTTGCAGGCCAGCATAGTCACGAAGAAGGATTAAGAGCCACGAGAACCTTGGCCAGAAGTCCTCAGTGTTGGGCACCAGACCCCAGTTGGTGGTTATTTTTATGGCAGCCTTTGGGCTAACAGTGTTCTCATGGTTCAAACGTGAAAGTGAGGCAACATGATTCTAGAGAATCCGTCTAATTCAAGGATCCATGAATTAGTATGAACAAGGGAAAAGTGGAGTCAAAATGTGGAGAAATAACAAGGAAAATGCAAATACTCCTTCCACCTCAGAGAAAATGCAATATCTGTTGAGAAAAGAATTGCCCCTTCTCCCAGTCATGGGTTTTGTGCGGCATAAGAAATGGAAGGCTGATGATCTCCTTAGCTCATGACACTATTTGGTTTAGCTCTTCTCTATGTATTGTGGCATGTAAGGTCCTATAGTAACTATCCACTATAGGACTTTGTATATATACAAAATCTAAAGCCAATTTTCTATGCTCAAGGAAATCTCAATCTCATTGGTAAGTGAAGTCTCCAGGAAGCAATCAGAAGATTCTCAGGCAGTATATGTAATGCAGTGCAAAAGGAGATCATTATTAAAAGAGATCAATGGAAAAAGCACTAGAAAAAAGGGAAACTCAGGCAGCTTCTGAAAAATGCGTTGAACTTGGAGAGGAAGAGAAGCGAGGAGATATTGCAGATCAACACAGCTTCACTCTGCCTTGCATTCCTGCATGAGAGGCAGTCTCTGTAGAATGAAGGTCAAGTTCTTCCATCATTGCAGAGAGGGTAAGGACATCTGGATGGTCAAGCATTCTGGTTGCTGACCCTTTACCCCATAAATCTGGGTCACTCTACATATCATGTTTTTATCCCACTTTTTCATTGCTGTTATTACTACTATTAATAATAATAGCATTGCTTCTCTTTTATTAATCACCTACAAAACACTCTGTGTGGTTGTTTAATTTAATTCCCTAAATTACTCTATGATACAGACTTTATCATACTCGTTTTACAGATGGTAAAACTGAAATCTAACACCATTAACTATCTTGTCCCTAAGTAACTTCACATTACTGAGACTCCATGACTGAGGTCTATTTGTCTTAAGACTTGTTAATGTTCACTCTCTCTTCCCTTCTTCTGATTCCACCACCAGCTCTGCAGTGCACAATCAAAAACACGGACAAAGTAGTGGAGTGGGTCCAGTCAAGGGGAGAACCCTCCTCCTCAAAACTGTCCCACAGTGCTGGCATTACAATGGCAGCCAGAAGAGAGGCTGGTTAGAAAGGAATAAAGGAGGTGCTTACGAGCATTTCCAGGTGTTAAAAACAGTCATCAGTCTCAGATTTCCTCATAAGGGATAATTATCAGAGCAGAAAAGCTAGCAGAGCTGCCAGGAGTCAGAAGACTTTGACCTTCACCCACATCCTCCTGATTCATCACAGGACTGAAAGCAGGACCAAGACACCCTGAGTCCGACACCTTGCATCGCCAGAAATGTGAACAGGGCAGCCTTCCGTAATTGGGATTTCCTTAAAAATATGGAACATTTTTCACTATTAAACACTATCTTCCAAATCCTAGGGCAATGTTCCAAGAGCTTTGATTCACCCTGAAATGATTTGGTTCTCAGAATGTTTCAATTTCTGGATTTAGCAACTCTGAGCTGTGGTGCAGAAAAATATATTTCGAAAAATCCTTGAAGCTAAGGGCTCAGAAGAGCCAAGTAGCCAAATAGAAATTGCAGAATATTTCATTTCATTTTCTGTTTCAGCATCAAGATTTCTGCACGGTAAGTACCCAAGCACAGGACAAGCATCACACCAATTAGATATCATGTTGCAATCTTTTCATATTTATCATTTTTAACAACAAATGAAGCTGCTACTGGTATTTGATAATTGCCACTTTCCATATGATCTCTATGATGTGCCTTTTTATTGTGCATGTAAACCCACCAACAGCAGTTCCAGGCACAACCAAGTGCTCAGTTAATGCTAGTTGTTCTTTTTATTATTAAAACAAAAACTGTCATTTCCCTGCAGCAAAGTAGCATCCATTTGGTTCTGACTAAGCAATAAAGCAGAAATCTGATTCTTCTCCTTTAGAGACTGTTTTCATGATAAATAGTTGACAAGCTGACTTTTCTTTACTTGATTTATCCAAGTTCCTCTTTTCGACTGTCTCATCAGTCTGTTACCATTATGGTGTTGTCTCTCCCACTTACCACAACAGTTCTCTTAAAAGGCATCAAAAGCTTATGACTTGCAAGACCCAATGTGTGAGTTACTCAAAGAAGGTAGATATTTAGAAAATGCCCCTTCAAACTTTCTCTCAATGCACCCACACATTCTGACCCCTCCACTTCTATTAACCTTGAATTGGTAAGAGCCATGGTTTTGCTATGGTTGTTGCCTAACTAATCTCTGGTCTCTGTCTTCCAATACTTCTAAGTATTGCCAACAAAATATTTTTTGAGACAACCAACCAGCATCACTCTCTTGCCCAAAAGTTTTCAACTGGTCTCTTTCATATGCTGTATCATATCCTATCTCCTCAATCTCTTGTTTCAATTCCTTAATAACATGGCCTTCATTTACATGTGTAGACCAAACTCTAAATCTGTAGTGATTTTTATTGCCATTCTTAGAAACAGAAATTATTTGCTGCCTTAATGTCTAGGTGAAGTGTTCCTTTGTTCTAATCTCTTAGGAATGGCTTCCTATCTCTCCACCCTTTTCCTTAACATATCTTATTTTAGTTTCAAATCCAGGTCTTCCTCTTTCAGTAAGTTTTCCCATATCCTTCCCATTATAATTGCTTTTTCTCTGCCTCAATCACTCCTTCACACTCTCTCTTTTACTCTCTCCCACTATTGTTTATTCTCTCTCTCTCTTCCTTATCTCTTATAGCACTTTATTTATTCTTACACTGTCAATACTGTTTTAAAAATAATTTTATATATATTTGGAAGGCAAGAACCATGCCACATTCCTCACCCAATGCTGTTTAGCAATGCCTATGACTTCAGAGTAGACAAATGTTGAATGAATTGAAATAACTTTATACTATTGTATCTGAAAGTAAGAAAGTATTGGGTAACATAGATCCCTCATACAATAGCTAAATCCTATTGTATTAGTTAATGTGTTTGTTATCTGCTTTACTTGTATGATCAGCAATGAATAGAAAACTTGCCAAATAATGGACATTCAAGTATTTGCTAAATAAATGACTGAATTAATAAATATATAAAAAATAAAGAAAAAGACAAATCAAGATTATATGTAGAATAAACTAATTATGAACTGTACCAATTTTACAATTTAATGTACCACCTGACTCAGGATTTAGTAATTTTCCCAAAAGGTCTAATTAAGAAAATGATGCTAAAAGGAGTACTCAGAGTGGTTGCCTTTAAAACTTTATTTACCGGTAATTGGTTTGGAAAAATCCTAAGCATCTATTGGCAACTCCACAAATGAAGCTAGCAGGTGTATTGTGGTACTTCTTAGGTAGTTGAAGTCTGGGTCTCTCAGGAAACAAAGGCATGTATCAGGGGGCCAGTTTCAGAAACCAATATTTGGCACCTCTTTGCTGAAGGAAGTGGAAGCTCATGCAGCTGTTCTCCTGAGAAAGAAGACCTTTGAGAATAAGTCGGTAGCAAGAATAGAGTGTGCAGCCGTATCAATGCACCATATATACACCTTCTGGCATCCTTCCCCCAAACACCTAGTGTAACGCTCAGCACAGTGAGAGATAAAAAAAAAAGAAACAACAAAAAAAAAACCACTGTTGATTATTTGCCTAGCCTCGTTCTGTGTGGCCAAGAAAGGTGGGCAGCCATTGGAAAGGATCCAAAAACGTCTTTCACTGCCTGAAACTATAGGACTGATTCCCTTGAGAAACAGACATTCGGCCTACAACTGCCCACATTTTACTATGGGGAAGGTATGAATCACTTCTTACATTTCTTTTTTTGTTTCTTCTCACTAAAAGCATTTCAGTCTGCATAAGTGTTTAACATTCAGAAAATTAGAGGATATTTCAAAAAGTGCTTTGCATTAGACAACTTTTTATTACTTTAAAATACCTACCAGGAGCCACAGGAAAGCTTAATTTTTCTTACAGTTTTGTAGGCTCACAGTTCAAGATTAGGAGGACCTATCAGTCTGGTATCTAATGAGGGCCACAGAACAGAGGGACGATTATTGGGTAAGGCAAGAAGCAGAGAGAGAGAGACAGAAAATAGCTTGCCTTATATATAATCAACATTCTTTTGAGAAATAGATTTGGAGAGCAAGTCCCCAATGACTTGAGGACCCCCTGTTAGACCCAACTCCCAAAAGGCCATAATTAAATCAAGTCTCCACTCTTAATACATCAACCATTACCATTAATCCGTTAACTATGAACAGATTTGGAGGGATTAAATGCATATATTTCCAGAGTCAAATCCTGCAAAAATCACACCATCTTTCTGTTGGCAAGTAGGGTGGCATTCACTTTGCATTCAGCTTTGACATCAAAGTTTTAAGACACAAAAAATAATTAAACATCATGAAGAGTTTTTAAGATGGAGTGGATTTCAAACAAAGAATGAACAATTGTTAAGAAAACAAAACATGCTTGCATCATTCTTTTGCACAGAAGGTCTCTAATTTAATAAATCATTTAGTTGCATCAATTAATATTTTATCTTCTATCATTTTTCAACTTTTTGAAAGCAGTAGTTGGGGGATGATGCCTGACAGAACTAAATCATCTTTCTCTAATTCCTCCCCATTCTATATTCAAAATAATATTTTACTTAACTTCCTCTAGGCACAATGGATTTAAGTATCTCCTTTTCTTTCCTTTCAAAACAGAGCTAAAGATGAAGAAAAAGGGTAATAGAAAAATTCTTGCCAAGAAAGGTAATATTGAACCAAGGTCAAAGCTACAGTTACAAATAAATCTTCAATTTAGCGTATGTTGTTTCCCTCTAACTTTTTCCTTTTCCATGCCTGTTTCATGGAAATATTTTCCTTTCCTCAAATCAAAATTTCACCTTCCAGAAAACAAACAACAATAACAAAAATGTGAGAGGCAGGTGTTTGGATTGTAGATAAGACTCCTGTATCCTGTATCAGAACGCATGAGTTTGAAACTTGCCTCTGCCCCTCAGTTCCAGCTTCCTGCTAAAATGCATCATGAAAGGCAGCATGGAAAGGCTCAAGTAGTTCGGGCTCTGTTGCCCCGTGGGAAATCTGGATGGAGTTCCCAGCTCCCTGTCCTGCCGTGGCTGATACAGGCATTTGGGGACTGAACTGGCAAGAGGGAGTTCTCTCTGTCCATCTCTGTCCTTCTGTCAATCAAGAAAATAATAATTTAATAAAAGCACTGGGAAATATTTTAATTACAATCTGTTCAATTTTATTCCTGATAAGAACCTAAATATAGAGTTTTGAAGCTCTTAATGTCTATAAACAAGATGCTATCCTAAATAACATCTCTGGGTTTATTTTCCCAGCTCTAATAATATGCAATTCTATAAAATTAAAGCACACAATATCATTTGAGGATGAACACAGGTGAAGTCTTCACTATGATCAAAAGAACCTCAATGTGCATTAAATAATACATGTACTCTAGCTCCCTTTTGAGAGGTAAGGAAACAGTGGATATATGGAAAGGTGTCACAATGTAGGTGATCAGAGATGACAGGAGTTTCTGGGTTTTCAGAGTAGGCCAATATAAGCTACTTTGTCATTCATCAGAAGCCCCCATGTCTTCATGGTACAAGTTACTGCCAAGAACAGCACCCCTGGGGAAGCACGAGGACTGGGAAAGCAAACCATGCATTTGAGCAGAGTCCAGGGAGACACTTCACAATTAAGGATCTCCAAGTGACATTCAAGTACACTAAGCACATCTAGTAACCCTGCTACTGAGAATCCACCAGGATTCAAACATCAGTGTTGGGTGGAGCATTTTCTGTGTGCCCAGCCCAGTGTCAGAGGGAAGACAGAAGAGAAGCCTTCCTGCAGCTCAGCCAATGGGGAATGTTAACTTGTACAACAGCTTCAACATGGAAGATGGAAGATTATTAAAAGCCAAATGTGAGCTATAGACTATAAGTAAAGCAAACATAGAAGATACTGGTCATCCAGGGACACTTCTCAGAGAGAAAATTGGTATTAGCCAGGCAGCAGGCCAAGACAACAGAGACATAGGGTCACTTTACCAACAGTAACAGAATCTTCAGGAGCAGAAAGTTCAAGATGAGCCAGTAAAGTCCAAGAAAAACCTGTTTGGTGAATGTGATAGGATTGGAGCTAGACCTGAAGGCCTGGCGAGAATTGGGAGTAGCCCGATCAAGGGGCTCAGGTCAGAATAAGACCTGGTGAGACTGAGCTTCGCAGTGTGGCTAGCAACAGAGAGACAGCGCAAGATTCCAGGCAGGGCAATAAGCGTACAAAGATAGAATCATTTACACCAAGGATAGAAAATTGGGTTCACCTTATGTTTCAAACCAAACCAATTGAAATGGCTGCTGAGAGCCTATTTGTTCTCAATGGATGAGCAGTTAGCAATGTTGGCCGTCAGTATGGGAAGAGAACACAGCCTCCCATCTGACAGACTTGCGTCTTTAGGTTGGATGGGTTGTTGAAGTTATCAGGATTTAAAATCTTGATAAGAGTGATCTAGAAAAAATTAAATGATTTCACATAAGCCAAAAAATTCGCCAAACATATATTTCCGTGGGTAGGAAAGAACCCATTAAGAAGAGCCTATGCAAAGTGGCCCATATTATATTTGAAAAGTTAAACCCTTGTAGAATATTTCTAGAAAGATGAAAAAGTAGTTGGGAGAGAGGGCACAGACTGGCACACTACGTTAAAATATTAATGTTGGTAAACATTCATTTGTTTAGATTTAATATAAAGCACAGAAAATAGATTGTAGAAATAGGCAGGAAGCTGTGCCCCTGAGGTAAAATGCAGTTTTATAGTTATGAAAATTTAATTTGACTGCTTTCCCAATAATTGCTCATATTTGTAGCAGCAGCATGCCAGCAAGATAACGGTCAATCAAACGGACATCACCCTGTAAATGCTCTTAAAAAGCCTGCACTGTGTTTCCTGATGGGAGAATGGCAATGCTTCCAATTGTTAAAAGATGCCCAGTTGAAAAGCAGAATAAGAAATTGGACAGTAGGAAATCGTTATATATTGCCACTTCCCTCGCTTTCTGAAATTAAATTCCTGTTGGGAGCTAGAACTATTTTTTTCCTTCTGAAAATGGAAAATCTGTCACATCATAAAACAAACCTTGAGTACAGAATGTGTGAGGTTCACTTTTTTCAATTCTGCTTGTGGTCAGGAAAAATTAGGATATGCTATGAATGTGGGTGGGGACATATTTCTTTGATTGGTGAGTGAAGGGCAGCAATGGGTGCCCCAGGATTTGACAAATCTCCCTAGGTCCTCACTGAAGAGCAACAGAAAGATTCCTCTCCGTCTCTGTCTTGCTCTGAGCCTCCTCTAATTCCTCTCTTCCTTTTGTTCTTTCTCGTTCCCTATTTCCCACACTCTTCATGACCGTTGAGAAAATGCCATTAATAACTGGTACAAAGAATCGTGCTCGGTGCATGGAGATAAACTGGGGATGACAAAATATCAACTTCCTGCTGCTCAATTGAAAGCCCTATCTGTACAACTGGTAATTACTTTTAATTTAATTAGGACTCCTGGTATTGTTTCTATCTCATAGATTACATTATAACATGTAATGTGTTAAAGCAACAAGACAAATTGAGGCGAGAAAACACAGAAAATATTACCTTTTTTGTCTATAAATAATACCACAGTTTAACTCCTCAAAATGCCCTGAAGTAGCTTTACTATGGGGCTAATTATTATTTTCCATATTCCTTTAGCTTGAGTAAGCAAAAATCTTAAATAATCTAATGAAAAAATGCATCTCATGGGTTTCAAAAAGAGTATTTAGCTCTACACTTTTCTCCTTTCTTCTTTCATGCAGAAACAAATAAATGATTTGTTTCTAAAACAAAATTCACATAACTAAAAAGAACAAGCATTGGCACTGGAGAGAAATCATGACCTTGCTGCTTAAACTTGGGTATATATAAGTGTCCTGAGAAAGGCACCGTTTTTTTTTTTGTGTGTCAGAAATACACAGTGAGTAAAGCAAAGAATTCTATTTGAGATATTTATTGACACAAAGGAATGTGAGGACTCTTTTGTGGAAGAAATACACTAAATTTCATTTTCCATATGAAATTCATAAATGCGTTGTAAACTACTAAGTAAAATCTTCCAATGTCCTTCTGAGTATTTAAATTATATAAAAGAGGTATTCATTAGAGCCCTGAGAACTTATCTTCCCATATTGCTAAGCAGGAGACATTGTGTGTGTGTGTGTGTGTGTGTGTGTGTGGGAGGGAGACAGAGACTGCATGGAGGCAAAAGTGTAAGGAGACAGATGCCTCAGTTGGAAGTGAACTTTCACTTGCTGTTCTAAAAAACAGGATGGGGTTGGGGCTAAATGAATGACAAGTTAGATATGATTGAAAACTTCTTAGATGATATTTTCTTCTAATAAATTAGACATGGAAGTATGTGAGATAGAATTATTGGCTTAGCAGAAACTTACTCTGAAAACTCCACATCCCAAATCAAATAGATTACTCATGTACCAGGTTGTCCTTTTCTAAGATTAGACATGTATGCCCACAGATCATTTTAAACCAAAAAATGTTAAAAATCACTTGTCCAATAGCCTCATATTATAATGATAAAGTCAAATTCACAAAAAGGACATTAGAAGATATATTCTAGCAAGACAAAGCAAGTACCAAACCCTGGGTCTCCTCACCTTTTAAAGATTTGTTTGTTTACTTGAAAGAGTTAGACAGAAAGAGAGAAAAACAGATTCCATCTGCTGGTTCACTATTCCCTATCGGGCTTCAGTGGCTGTGTCTGGGCCAAGCATAAGCCAGGAGCCTAGAATTCCACCCAGGTCTCCCACATGCCAAGCACGTGTGCCGTCTTCCACTACCTTCTCAGACACATTAGCAGGGAGCTGGGTTGGAAGTGGAACAGGTCAGATCTGGAACCAGTACTTATATAGTATGCTTAACCTGTTGTGCCACAACACCAGCCCCATCTTCATATTTAATTTGGAGTTGTTTTCTTTATAGAACATTGTCTTTTTCCATTGCACTAAGTAGAGCCCAAACTAATAAACTTCAGAGGATTAACAAAAGTGACACAAAACAATATGTACTTTTATGCTAATATTTCTTCTGTTCCTCCAACAGATGAAAACACAAGATGACCTGGATGGCTGAGCTGTTTATCAAAGGAGTCAGTTTCTACAACAATGCCTCTTTGGCAACCTTGTCTCCACAGCCTGACATAGCAGGGACAGCTGTTGCCCTATTTGCAGCCCAAGAAATCAGCACTGGCAGCCAGTTCCTGCAAGACAGAAGACTCTCAGAAAAATGGCAGTGTTCTCTAACAAAAATAGCAAACCATCACCCCAGTCAATTCAGGGAATCTTTAGACTCTTGCCTAAGTGAAATTTTGTGGTGCTGATGGCAAGTTGATACTGTATAAGATCAGAGATGTAAAGAAAGGTCAATTTTGATTTAAAGAAGGCATGGAGGGTGTTAGGTGCTAAATATTTGAAACGCATCGTAACATTTCCTTCAAAAATATTGAAAACATCTTATTAAGTACACAATTGTAAAATGGTGTGTTTTAAAGTATGATCATATTTTTAAATAAGGCTATATAACTACACACAAACCTGTGGGGAGGATGCCTGCCATGACCCATAGTTTGAGAAATGGAAGGAAAGGTGTTAGGGGGAATGGGATTGAGGTGATGTCATATTTAAGCATTCTTTTAAAAGATTTATTTTATTTGAGCAGCAGAGAGAGGGGAGACGGGAGATCTTCCATCCTCTGATTTATTCCCCAAATTCCCAGGAGCCAAGAACTTAATTGGGACCTCCCACAAAGGGTGGCAGGAATGCAACTGCTTAAGCCATCATGAGTGTCTCCTAGAGTGCTCATTAGCCAAGAAGCAGGACTCTAGGGTAGAGCTGGGACTTGAACCCAGGCACTCTGATATGGGATGCAGGAATCCTGAGTGCTATCACAACCACTGCACGAAACACCCACCCCTTAAATATTGCCTTTGGCAGTGTCGATGGTGAGTTTGACAGCCCACAAATCTGGGAATAAAATAAATACAATGCAGGCTCTCATGGAGCAGTTAGCAAACTTGAATAAATAATGCTGGAGATAAAAAGTTGATTACTAATGTGAAAAAGACTGTTGTCATAATAACTGAGAAAGGAATACCTCATAGAATGTGATTCTAATAAAGTCTCAGCACTTTATGGAACTGGAACATAACTTTGAAATACATCCTAATTTCTTCATGTGAGATTGTGCACAAGTTATGCCAAGAATAAAAATGAAAGTATCTCTGTGTTTCTTGTTACTACTTGGGAATTCAGTGAGGTTTTCAATGAGAGGAGGGAAATAAGGTTCCTCATTGAGAAATCAAGAGTAATACCCATCTATAACAGAGCAAAGCAAAGATGCACTAAGTCAGCCAGAGGAGAAAAAAATGACTCCCGAGTCAGCAAGACTGGACTGTGCCTTGTTTGAGTAAATAAACATATCTGAAAAGGAAAATATCAACTAATAGTGGGTCAGTCAGCAAAGAAAGTACACAAAAGGAGAGTTATAGAGGCAAATATTGGCAGTGCTTACTTAAGCAGTGTCCAAAAGGAAGAGAGCTTTTGGATGTCAGTCCATCCTCTCCAGATGGAATAAAAGGCCATCTCTTGCATGCAGATGAACGCATGGAGTTAAAAATCAAAGGATTTGGCAGGTTTCTGGTCCCATTAGCAGTTTAGTGCCTATCCTGAAATGGATGCATCAGACTTCTTTATCTTGATTTATTTAAAACTTCAGTTTATCTGACACTAAATCATCTTTATCTTCATTTTCTATCCTCCCCACATAATTTGGTGGTGCCAGAAGTCTGTGTGGAGAATACCCAGATTTCTGCATAGAATATGCATATTCAAGGGCATCAAAAAGTTCATGGATATTTTGACTTATTTTTTAAATTTTATTTTTCTACACTATTTGAAATCCCCTATATACCAAGTCAAAATTCCAATCTGTGTGAATTTTTTTTATTATTTCACACTCTCCTTGTTCTTTTTAAATCTGCTTTATTCATTTTGATGGAAACCCTGGAAAAGCAAGGCCTATTACCGGAAGTTTTAGAAGAGCAATGCTAGCTGGATTTGCTAGACATTGTGTTTGGTGAAAGTAGCCAATTCTCAACTATATGTTATCACAATAGTTAGTATTACTCAAGAACCTGGATGCCTTTCTATATCCCATTTAATTAGAGTCATAGTTCTGAAAGGTGCTTGTAACTAGTGCAAACTCGTCACTCTGGCCTCAGAATCAGCCCTTAAGGCATTCGGATATGGCTGAAGAGCCCATGAGAGTATTTTAGGCATGGAAAGCCAAGACACTCTGGAGAAAAAAAAAAAGAAGAAGACCTAAATGAAAGATCTCTGCGAGTGAGATCCCAGTGAAAAGAACAGGTCTTCAAAGAAGGAGGTACCTTTCTCTGAAGGGAGGAGAGAACTTCCACTTTGACTATGGCCCTGTCAGAATAAGATCGAAGTCAGTGAACTCAAAAGGCTTCCATAGCCTTGGCAACTCATGACTAGAGCCTAGGGAGATTACTGACGCCATAAACAAGAGTGTCAATTTGTTAAGTCAACAACAGGAGTCACTGTGTACTTGCTTCTCATGTGGGATCTGTCCTTAATGTGTTGTCCAATGTAAGGTAATGCTATAACTAGTACTGAAACAGTATTTTACACTTTGTGTTTCTGTGTGGGTGCAAACTGATGAAATCTTTACTTAATATATACTAAATGGATCTTCTGTACATAAAGATAATTGAAAATGAATCTTGATGTGAATGGAATGGGAGAGGGAGTGGGAGATGGGAGGGGTGTGAGTGGGAGGTAAATTATGGGGAGGGGGAAAGCCATTGTAATCCATAAACTGTACTTTGGAAATTTATATTTACTAAATAAAAAAAAAGAAAAAAAAGAAGTTTCCTTTGACTATGGCTTCCTGGTCAGAAGAAATTGTTGATCCTGTCTGTTCTGTTGCTAAGTCAATTTCAAAGAACTCACTCTTATGAAGTCTTCTCTCTCTCTCTCTCTCTCTCTCTCTCTCTCTCTCCACTGTTGATCAACTCAAAACATGGAGTTGGAATTTGACAATGGCACCCTGCCATGAACTGGGTAGAGTAAAACTGGCATTCTGGTCATTGATTACAGAAACAGAGATTGTCAGAGATACAGAGAAAAGCTTAGCACCTTTATTGGCAGAATTAGCATTTGGAGACAAAAAAGCAGTTTTCTATGACTAAAAGAAAACATTTTCATACATGTTGTCTGGAACCAAAAATAAGTTCCATTTAATGAAGAAAGAATAAGATAAATTTCAGAGGGTCACCTGCATGGCAAAATGAAAACCCCCAGGAAGATTCATTAGGAGAGTGCAAAGAAATCAACCAATCAGGGGAGTGGATGTGGCTGAGATTTGTAAACCAAATCAATAAACTGCTGCTGGGAGAGAGTATCATTTGACAGAGCCACAGTGTATTATCACTCAGGAGATTGCAAAGAAAAGGTGATACACCCAAATGCAAACCAAGCTTTCAAGCTAGAGAGATCAACAAATATATTCAATATATTAAAATGTATCACGTGAAGGCTATACTCTGTATACAGGAATAGCTGCAGATGATGCTAAACGTTCCTCTGTCCATGCACATACACTGAAATACACACATCTGAGATTCATTCTCCATTGCATGGATACCATTGTGAAAACAATGTTGCCATTCATTCTTTTCAAAAAATGACATTGTATTATATGATATTTTGTTGTGACACATTTCTATAGCGTTCTATAGGAAAGGATTCAGTATTCCTATTACTGTTGGTCCACTGCCCCTCAGGCCACTTTCTTATCCCTTCAAATATCACTCATTTCCCATAACCACAGCCTTTCCCCTGGCTTCAGCTCCTCTGTAGCACACCAACTTTCCTGGGAGTCCTTATCCTCTCATATGGTGCCTCCTGGTTTACATTAGACATGATTTTTTTTTATTAAATTGAAATGAATCTTTAAATAAAGATCTTTGTCCTTGAATCAGTGCTACCATGTCGCATCCAAATTGTCCTACTAAGGCTCTGGTTTGAAATTCAAGAGCTTCTACAATCTTATCACACTATTTAAGTCATGCTTATTTTCTACTCCTCTAACCAATCTCCTTACCTCCTGAAACATCTATGATCTCAAGAATGAGCCTCTTTTCTCCTTCCACCACTAGTCAAGGCCACTTCTATCTGTGATTGGCTTTCTTATGCACAGATGATCCTCCAACTCACCAGCACCCTGATGAATTACACCTTACTGGTTTTGCACATTTGTGTTACCAACCAGGTCTCATGGGCACTTGAATTTGTGATCCTTGGTCTCTTATAGCAATGATTTTCAAATTGTGCTCCCCAGAAAGTACAGCCAATTGGCACAAATTATATCTTTCACAGACAAAAAAAAAAGTCTTAAAGTGATTGCCATCCTCAAAGTCTCCCATCCTTATATGAAGGGAAATAGGTTGTTTCAATTTGAAAATCCCAGCACCCCTCAGCATCCTGAATTGCTGGCAATCATCCCTTTCCATTTAGGTTAACAAGGGAAAACAATAATGATAATGAAACTAATGATAATAAAATAACAATAACAGCAACAACTAACAACTGCTGACCTTTTATGATGTGCAAAATCCTGAGCTAACTATTTTTCTTAACTAATTTAATCCTCATGAGAATCATATAAGATGGGTATTATAATTATCCACATTTCATAGATGACGAAACTAAATATAAAGTACTGCAGTTGAAATGGGCTTATAAACATGAGACTGTTGTGCAGACTACTGGTTGCTCACAGGCTAAGCAGAGTTACCATAGCCATATACCTACTCCATGTCAAAAAATTGAGATCTATATGCCAACAGGAAGAACATGTTTATCACTGGCTATGGGAGAAGAGGTTGACCCCAACTGGCTCCTGGACTCAAAGTCTTTTATTTCTAACAGTGGAAGTGTAGGTCTCCAAATATGGTAAGAGGCAAAATGGCCACATCCTATGTCCATACTCTTTGCAATACAACTCTGTCCCTCTTCTCATAAAGAGGAAGAGTCAATTTTTCCACCCTTTAAATCTGCTCAGTCCTTATGACCTCAGCCAGTAGAACGAGGGAGAAGTGACAGTATGCCAGTCCTGAACTGTTTGTTCTCTTGGATACAGGTCCAGCACCATGAGATTAAGGTTGGATTAAGCCTTCTGCATGATGACTGACACATGTCTCATGAATCCCCATTACCCTAACCACCCACATGAGTAAGGCCATCTTTGGCCATCTCAGTCAGCCACCTTCAGCTTACTGCAGACTCATAAGTAGTTCACCTACAATCAGCCAAATCATAAACTCATAAGCAAGAGTGCCTATTTTTATAAGTCTTGCTTTTAGTGTGATTTGATACACAGCATTGGAATAGCAATAGAAAACTGATACAGAAACCTACAGGTTCAACACCATCACTATTTTTTGAACCACTCCTTACCTAGAGTGCATGGATATTAGGAGCTGCCAACTAACTCATCTGGGGAGAACTACCTTCTAATAATCCTTTAATGAAGGTCCTTGTTATATCTGGGCTTCTCTCTGTGATTAATTCATTTCTTGGTCAAGTTCTTAGCAAAAGAGTTACTCTAGGACTCAGAAACAAAGTCGACCATTTTCACAGCTCAGGACTAGAATCTGACCTAGTTCCTGTATCCATGGAGTTGCAAACGAGCCAAATGAATCTCAGTGAACCATCTGCACCATTGAAATTTAGTATACCCTCTGCCCCTGAATCCTCAGCTATATATATTTCCTGTATCACCCAGCCATTTGACCTATAGAAGCCAATAGTTTTGCTCACTCATTTGTTGCATTTACCTCTGTTCTGTAGACCTGTGACCCACAGCCACTAGGGTAGAAAGAAGTTACTGGAGCAGGTCCCTACATTCATCACCTCACCTCACTAAGGTGGCCCTCCCTGGGTCACTTCAATAGGATCATTCTCAGTGCTGTCTGAATGATTAACAAAAGTATTTAATTCTCCCCAGGAAAGATAGGGGAGAGTTCCTAGGTACAAAACAAACCCTTAGAGCCAAAGAGAAAGGAACCACCAGGGTAACAAACAGCCTGCTTCACAATTTCTTGAGAACCTTACCTTATTCATCTCTACGTACTGGATGTAATGCCTCATGCATGCTTTATACTCAGAAACTGTTTAAAAATGAAATTTGCCAGTAGCATCATTTCCTCATATGAAGGAAAACATTTTCTCTCAGGGAATGTCTCATATCTTTGTCATCTTTGTGAAAAATTCTCCTATCTGGTAAACTGGAAAAGTCTACAATATTTTAAACCCTTTTAAATACTGCATGATCTTACTTATAAGTGGAATCGAAGAAAAGTAGAAGCAGAGAGTAGAATGGTGGTTGGGCAGACTAAGGGAGATGAGAGAAGGCAGGGGGAGATGTTGGTCAAAGGGTACAAGTGTTCTGTAAGACAAAAGGAACAAGCTGAAGACCTGTATTATTCAGCAATGTGACCGCAGTTAATAATCATGTATTGTATACTTAAATTGCCAGGAGGGTAATTCTTAAGTGTTCTCACAGCAACAAACTGATAAATATATGAGATGATGCACATGTTATTTAACCATTTTACAATGTATACATACATCAAAACATCATATTTACACCTACATGTTTGTATTTGTCAATCATACCATAATCAAATAAAGTAAGTATAGCATCATTTGCTTATTTATTTTCAATGGAAATTAAAATGTAAGTAAAACAAAGCCAAAGGATAAGTGAATCTTGAAGTCACTTGCAAAACAACAGTTTTCTTTCATTCTTTCTATACAAAGATAAATAGGACATTACTCCTGCCCTTCAGAAACTCACATCTAATAATGAAGGAGAGGGGCGAAAGGGTGAAGATTAAAAGCAACCATGGAATTAAATATTTTGTACTTAATTGAGTTGCCCATCATCTCTCACCAGCCAAACAGGAATAATGAGAATTGTTCTACTGAGTGGCTGCCAAGATGAAAGAAAATTGAATATTTGAAAATGAAAATGCATGTGCCTGGCATTTGACCATACCTTAGTAGGTACTCAAAAAGTACATTTTAAATGTGTTTATAAAGGCCAAGAATTTATTACAATGTGACTTACCAAGGAAAAATTTTTTAAAAAGCAAGTGTATTTCAGAAATTTAACTTAGAGCCTTCCCCTGAATATTCATTTGGTTACCTTGTTTATTATAGCATTCACTAGTCATGAAATAGTCATGAGATTAAAGATGTAATGCCTTGTCTTACTTCTCTGGAACAGGTTTCATAAATGTAGAGACATATTACTTGGATAATTCTGCAACCTCACATTTCTATAAGGACATTTATAAAACTTAATTAGGAACAATATATACAGTTTGGCAGGTAGTTACTGAAACAGCTCTATAGTTTTATGAAATATATTAGATTTGGTACACAAATAATGTAATCATTTAATGGGTCAATTTCAATTACACTTTTCTACTTGGCACCCTGGAAATCGATTTCTTTAACATAGAGGCATTAGTCTTTCAGATTCCTACATATATTTTGGGCTCATGAATAAAACTGAAACCAAATTTAATAAATCTTTTCTTCATTTTCAGGGAAATGTCCTCCATTTGATGGATACTAATGACAAAACAGCTTATAACCATCACAAAATTTAAAAACTTAGGACAAAATACTTTGCTGCATGCTCAAAATATTTTGAAAGGACTTTGAAATCCTTTGGGATGCAGCTTGGCGTATGAGTCAACTGCCAATTCATTAAGTATTGAGAAAATGTATCTCAAAAGCGGGCCACATACAACCATAAGCATCACTTCTATTGACATGCGGAATGAGAGCTGCATGTGTGATGGCAGGTAATTTTCGTTCTATTCCAGTGTGTACCCTCTTGGCATGGGCATGGCAGAGTATATATAACAGAGATGTGTACAATGGCAACGATGAGCTGAAATAAAGAAACAATGATATAACTGCAAAAAAGAAAGGATGTTTTTCCTTCAATTTCAACCTTTTCAAAACTAAGACAGTAATCTTTCTTTCCAACAGTTTGGGGTAGGCCTCTGGAAACAGGAGTAATACAGGCTATTTCATGTGCTAACTATGCACAAATCGTGTGAAGTCCATCAAAGACCCAAGTTGCCAGGTTGACTTTTTCAGAGCGCCCAGGGAAAGATGATTCTACACTCAAGAAAAGATAAAGGAAAAAACATGATTGTTTCAGATTTTATTTTTCATCTTTAGGAGTGTGTGTGTGTGTGTGTGTGCGTGTATAGAAAAAAGAGAAGCTGTTTTCACTCTTGGTCATGCTCTGACATGGGAGGTAAATGTTCATGAAAGAGACTTGTTTGAACCCCAGGAAATCATTTGGGAGTGATTACTTTTTGGCACCAAAGCAACATTTAACAAGTTTGCCTTTTTCTACTGAGAGATAAAATATACAAGCGTGGCTTTCATTGAATTGCAAACTGGACTTTACTCATTCGTGGAGGTTTTTACATTGGTCTAGATTGAGTACCCGAGGTGACATCTCCACTGCTAAGAAAGGAGCCTTGATAATTTAACAAAGTAGAGAATATTAGTCCAACTATTATTTTGCAGCAGATGACATATTGGCCATAATACATGAATGCTTGGCTTCTCTGAATAGGACTAAGTGCAAAACTGAAAGTAAGAAAACTAATACCCATATGTGAGACACAGACACACAAACACATAGGCATAGATACAGCTACTTTATTTAAAAAAATTTATTTATTTATTTTAAAGTCAAGTTACACAGAGAGAGGAGAGGCAGAGAGAGAGAGAGAGAGAGAGAGATCATCCATCTGCTGGTTCACTCCCCAGTTGGCTACAACGGCCAATTGCAACTGCAACGGCTGTACCAATCTGAAGGCAGGAGCCAGGAGCTTCTTCCAGGTCTCCCATGTGGGTGCAGGGGCCCAAAGACTTGGGCCATCTTTCACTGCTTTCCCAAGCCATAGCCGAAAGCTGGATGGGAAGTGGAGCAGCTGAGACTCGAACCAGTGCCCATATGTGATGCTGGCACCACAGGTGGTGTATTTAACTGCTACGCCATGGCACTGGCCCCGGATACAGCTCCTTTTTTTCCCCTATGTTCACTATTTGGAATTCTTACATGTTTAGACAACAAATTTTTCTCCCAAGTAGCCCATCTGGAACTATTGGTTATTTGTGGGTGTTGCTCCTATGATAGCAATGGAATCAAAGTTGTGCTGGACATATGAAAAGTATCAAGGGATTCTGAAAGGGAAAAAGAGATCAAATCAAAAAGCAAGAAGCAGGAAGTATAAGAAAGGAGATAGAGAGTAGATGGAAAACTGCAAAGGGAAGTTGTTAGAAAAATGGGTAGAACTAGCTGAGATTATATATTTTTCAAATGCATACAAAACCCCAAAGAAGTCTTGTGACTGAGCTTTTCAGCAAGTTAAGTTATAAGGATGGCAAAGGCTGAATATTTGAAACATCCAGTATTCAAAATCAGATGCAGCTGAACAAGAATGATAGCCTTCGCTTGATATTTACCAGGGAAAGGCGTCATAAAAAACCACGAACAATGTGTAACACAGGAAGCTATATGCTTATGTAAGCTTGCATGCTTGTGTCTATGAGGAAATTGTTGTATCCTAGAGATTTCCTTCTTCGTATCTGCAGCACCACTCCCTTCCTATCCACCGCACCCCCATCCAGATATGTGCCTTTCCCTTTTCCTGCTCTTTGAAAAATGGTGTTTGGGTAACATACCTAGTCAGTAACCATTAATGGGTTAAGATGGTTGGAAACTCATTTGATTTCATAGTTGACTGTTTGCATGACTACAGGTTAAGCTGTGATTAGATTTCCATTTACAGCTCCCTCATTTTCAGGCATTTAAAAATAACTCAGCCCTAAAAGTTCTCTTTAAATTGATTGAACTGGAGCTTTCCAATGAGTCATAGATAACCCTCAACCTCCAAATACACAAACAAAAAAGCAATACCAAACTTGAAGGAGGGGAGTGACCAACCTACAGGTAATTTTTTAAAGCTTTCTTATACTGGAAAAAAAATCATTTTGAGAGTGCAAGCCAATAAACTTATGTCAGGTATATAACTTTTTAGGTCATTTTGCTAGGGCCCATAATAAGCTAACGCATTTGGGCACTTGCTAAAGACTTACCCTCCTCCCACCCACCGCCACCCCCACACACATATCAGGCGTTTGTACAGATAAGAACTCCATGGCCTCCATGAAGTTGTGTAAGACACATATTCAAAATCCAAATGGATGTTTTGTGATGGCTTAGTTTCTGAGGAAAATCCAAATAGGTTTACAAGGTGTGATAAAATATCCTTTTTGCTCCCTTTTCAACCTTAAATTCAAGGCTATTCAGGATTCTTGCCACTTTGCCAATTCACAGCTGTAGAATTACCTAAAAGTGTAGGCTTTTTCAAAGCATTCAGTGAGTTATGTGTGAGTTCAGCAGGGAAGCCAGTGGTGGTAGTGTCACATCAGACCTTCAGCACAATGCTGCTATTTTTCTTCCTACTCAGGCTCCTTATAGGAGGAACTGGTCTCTTGACCCATTCTATGACTTCCAGATTCCAATTTCCTAAAGCACTACAGCCTCTGATTATTACATTTGAAAGATTTAAAGTATTACTTTTCTTCATGCCAAGAAACACAATGATGCTTTCAGTAAAGTTAAGACCAATGTGAGCTGTTGTTTACAGGCATAGTCTTTACTTACGCTGGTATTTCTGTCATTTGGCAAGGTCATGTGTTAAATAATTTTCCTTTGTAATGGAGGGGTGAATACTCACCAAAAACAAAACTAAGAAATCAAGGAAGAATAGAAAAAAATAAGAGAGAAACTTAATATGGTAAAATTTCATTAATTTGGCTTCCTGTAAGGCAGAATTCATGAAATTATATCCTGGGTTAGGCTGTATGTTACTGCTTGTTATTAATG
Organism: Oryctolagus cuniculus; assembly: GCF_051225735.1. Lineage (NCBI taxonomy): Eukaryota > Metazoa > Chordata > Mammalia > Lagomorpha > Leporidae > Oryctolagus > Oryctolagus cuniculus. The sequence continues at coordinate 130,734,348 of NC_142872.1, read as the reverse complement.
AAGAAAAACTTGCTTAGGTAAATTAAGAGAAAAATAAGACTAGAGTGGATAGGGAAAGTTAGCAGAATGGGGGGGGGGCATACTAAACTTACTGATGAAACTTCAGAAAAGGTAGAGCTCCCAAAAGCAGCATGCTTCAAAAGGCTTGTCAGAAGCTCGATACCCTGGCATGAAGTATCAGGATGTATTGAAACAACGTAAAGTGCTGCCTTCAAAGAGCTTTCCAGTTGACTCTTGCATCATGGACAAGTGAATTCTAATATTCAGATACAGGCAAAGCAGATCTTGGTTGCTGATTTAAGAGCAGCCACAATAGAAGTAGTTTGGATATTAAATAAAAGGTAATATTGCATTGAAACGTATGCAATACCATGTGTTATGTATACATATGCATGCATCTATGTGTACGCACACACATGTACACATAGAGAGACATTAAATAGATACCCTCAAAGCTCTCTAATAGGTTCAGAGCTCATTAGGAGCTTCTCTGAAGTTTCGGCTTCACTCCACATGAAAACAAAACACTACAACTTTTAGCAGTCACTGCATTTGATTGGCTTTAAGTTCAATGGGAATAAAAAAGAAAGGGAAGGTGCCTCGTAACCCAATTTATGAAACTATCTTCCTGGCCTCTGGAATGGTCCAGTCCTCAACAAACAAGTGCTCAATAAGCCATGTTAACAAAGGTTCATGGGTTCTTTCCAATCCCTCCACATTATTGGTGAATTTTTTATACATAAATTTGAAGACAAGTGTGTGTGTTATTTTTATTTGTTTAAAAGACACACAGATGGATCTCTCATCTGCTAGCTCACTCCTCAAATCTTCATGATGACCAGAACTGGGCCAGGTTGTAGCCAGGAGCCCAGAATCTGACCTTGGTTTCCCACATGGATAGCAGAAACCCTGAACCATCGACTGCTGTCTTTCAAGGTGTGCACAAGAAAGTAGCTGGAATCAGGACTTGAACCTGGGCATTCTGAAGAGATGTTAGCATCCCAAGCACTAGATTAATGTCTGTGCCAAACATCCTCCAAAAGAGGTGCATTTTCTTAAACAAATGAAGCATCTGCTTATTTGTATAGTTTTATGTATGGGTTTTCATTTTTAAGTTTTAGATTTTCCAACTTAAAAGATTAAAATATTACAGTGATTAGTTATTTTATCTCAAAGCCTTTTGATATTTTTCCTTAGATACTACATATATAATTTCAGTATTCAGTTCTTTTATCTTTTTGGAGAAGAAGGGTAGAAAATTACTTTTTAAAGCTGTTGTTTTTACAAAAACACAGGAGAATCACACAGTGTTGTTAGCAGGGGATTCAGTCCTGGGTCATGAGTCTTCAGACTCCTTTGTAACTGGTCCTGTGCTGCACTATGGCCTCTTGCTTATCTTCAAAATATGAGACATAGTGCCACCATCTCTCTAGCATGGCGCCCATTAAATTACATATGCTGGACACACCTTCTTTCTGAGCTCTGGGTTGCCTTTTTTATGGTAGCCATGAGCACATTGCCACATGAGCAACCAGAAGTCGATTCAGCCATCTCTTGATTACCTTCAAAAAGATAAGCACATATTTTCATGCTCTGGGCCATCAGCAGAGCTGGTCACAGCTCCTACCAGAAGAACTAGGAAAATCCAGAATTTAAAACAAGAAGATATGCCATGTTCTTGTTTTGACATCCTTAACACTGGAAACAGCAGAAAGGAAGTGGGAACAAAGGACAGTAGAATGTGGACTCTGATACCCCATCTACTCTGCTGCACTTTGAGTGTTCTGATCCTAAAGATTTAAAGCTATTTATTGTGTTCCCTTTCAAGAATCTCTCTCTATCAATCTATAAATCTAGCCGGGTTATAAACTCATGGAAATAAAGAGCAACAGTTATATTTTCTTAAATACCTATGCTATACCAACATCATTATAAGCACTTGACATAACTCCTTTTTGGTACACGTTTAATAGATGAGCTACTGATAGAAAATTTAAAATACTGTTCACACTCAAAGTTCTAGTAATTGACAAATCTAGTACTAATGACCAAGTCACCAGAACTCTATCACTTAACAGTCCATGTTCTTCCCATGGTGACAAAATCAATTCATATTCTTCAAATCACTTCCACTTCTCTAAGTGGGAGAAAGTAGATTAACTTCATAGTTCATTGTCCTTCATCATCTTTCTTTTTTTTTAACTTTTATTTAATGAATATAAATTTCCAAAGTACAGCTTATGGATTACAATGGCTTCCCCCCCCCCATAACGTCCCTCCCACTCGCAACCCTCCCCTTTCCCACTCCCTCTCCCCTTCCATTTACATCAAGATTAATTTTTTATTCTCTTTATATACAGAAAATCAGTTTAGCATACATTAAGTAAAGATTTCAACAGTTTGCTCCCACACAGAAACACAAAGTGAAAAATACTGTTTGAGTACTAGTTATAGCATTAAATCACAATGTACAGCACACTAAGGACAGAGATCTTACATGAGGAGTAAGTGCACAGTGACTTCTGTTGTTGACTTAACAAATTGGCACTCTTGTTTATGGCGTCAGTAATCACCCTAGGCTCTTGTCATGAGCTGCCAAGGCTATGGAAGCCCCTTGAGTTCACTGACTCTGATCATATTTAGACAAGGCCATGGTCAAAGTGGAAGTTCTCTCCTCCCTTCAGAGAAAGGTACCTCCTTCTTTGATGACCTGTTCTTTCCACTGGGATCTCACTAGCGGAGATCTTTCATTTATTTATTTTTTTTTCCCAGAGTGTCTTGGCTTTCCATGCCTGAAATACTCTCGTGGGCTTTTCAGCTGGATCTGCATGCCTTAAGGGCTGATTCTGAGGCCAGAGTGCTGTTTAGGACATCTGCCATTCTATGGGTCTGTTGTGTATCTCACTTCCCATGTTGGATCGTTCTCTCCCATTTTTATTCTATCAGCTAGTATTTGCAGACACTATTCTTGTTTATATGATCCCTTTGGTTCTTAGTCCTATCATTATGATCAATTGTGAACAGAAATTGATCACTGGGACTAGTGAGATGGCATTGGTTCATGCCACTTTGATGGGATTTTATACAGAAAGTATTTTCCAGTTCTGGATTACTTGTCCTTCTTATTGACCTTTCTTTTTCATACTTTTCATTTTTTTATTCAACAGCTTACTGGTAAATTTCTTAAGCTATGAAATATTGAAAGATCTAAAGTTGGAAACCAGTGAGTACTCTTACTCAAAATTATAAAATGATTCTAATGTAAAGGAAGCCTGAAGGCCAGACGTATTGTGAGATTTCATTCTTGTGTTTTTCAGTTTTTAGTTCCTCTCCTAATGAAGGGGTTATTAGTGCCTTGGATGTGCCATACTCACTTTGTCTTGCTCAAACACACACATACACACACATTTGTATTAGACATTATTCTAAGAACATTATAAGGATTAACTTATTTAATCCTTATAATGCTGCTCTGTGGTAGGTACTATTACCTTTCTAGTTTTACAAATGAGGAAACTGATACTCATAGGACAACAGATTTAGCCATTATTACACAGTTATCAACTGGCAGTGCTGGAATCTGAATGGAGGCATTTTGGTTCAAAAGTTGGGCTACCTCTTAACTAGCTTTATTGGTCATTTACTGAGATGTATTTAATCCATAAAACCTCTAGCTTTGTAGTGAGGGAAAAGGATATGATGGTATTTTCACTGTCAGTTAAATGTGTTTGAGTAATGTTCACTACACATCCACTTTTCCAGAAGATGGAAATACATTGATGATAATGCCATTGCTTAGGTGTGTTCTTGCCTTTCTTACAATATGCTGAGTAAGAGAAGAGAAACATATCTGGTATTAGCATCACCATATGTTTTCTAGCTTTAATATTTTTCCACATGCCCATGAAAATCAACCTTACAGTTTTATCATTTGATGAGTAATCCAATCTTTTTTTTTTTTTTATTTCTAAGTACTCAGCACAGATCTTGGCTTGTAGTAGAAACTCAATAAATACTGATTTGAAATAATGAATGAAACTAGATGATAAGTAAATAAAGGTTAGCATTCTTTTTTTTAAAAAAAGATTTTTGTATTTACTTGAAAGGCAGAGTTACAGAGAGAGAGATGTCTTCCATCTGCTGGTTCACTCTAAATAGTCGCAATGGCTGGAGCTGGGCCAATCCAAAGCCAAGAGTCAGGAGCTTCTTCGGGGTCTCCCACATGGATGCAGGGGCCCAAGGACTTGGGTCATCTTCCACTGCTTTCCCAGGAGCATTAGCAGGGAGCTGGATCAGAAGTGGAGCAGCCTGGACTCAAACTGGTGCCCCTATGGGATGCTGGCTTGCAGGCAGCAGCTTTACCCACTCCACCACAGCACCAGCCCCAAGGTTATTATTCTTAAATCTATTCATCTGCTTTTTCATGTAATATGAATTAATATCTTTCAGTTATTCACCACAAATTAAATTCCATCCTGTTTAATGAATCAGAAGTTGTATCAAATCTTCCCAAACTCCTGTTTCATTTTTTGTCCTTAGAATATTTTGGGTAATCACTGACATTTTACATATTATAATATTCTCAATGGAGAAAACAGGATAGCCAATCTGCTGTTAATAGCTTTTGAAATGAATCAATCTATTTTCATAGTAACTAAAATTTATAAAACAGATCAATTAAAAAAGATTTAAATTCAAGCTATGAAGTAAATGTCCCTAGAAAAAATAAGATACACTATTCCATTTGTCAAAGAATAATGCAGATAAGCCCCTTTCTGCCACAGACAGATTTCCAAGGAAAAGAATACAACCTATCCACAATCCAAATTGAATACAGGAGTAGAAGAAGGTAAAGAGATAGAAATGACATATATGCATCCACCAAATGTATGATAGGACACCAGCATCAGCATGGCAGGCAGCATCCTCAGCAATATTTATACAGCACAACAATAAGAATTCAGCATTTTTTCTTATGTATGTGTGTGTGTTTTTAACAAAGGAAGAACAAAGGGCAAAGTGTTAAAGTATATGCCAGAACAGGTGATTCTACAACAAGGTATAGTATAATGGCTTAGTTACATAGCCTGTAGCCTAGACTGGAAAGTTTCACCTCATGATATAATTTAGATTCCTGAAATTCATATTACTTACCTCTACTGAGCCTTTTAATAAAAAGCTGATGACTTCACTCTGCTCGCAAAAGCCGTCAGTCCATAGTGATACACATGAGAGATTCCCATCATGACAAATTCCCTGCCTACAGCAGACTGTGAATAATTCCATTAATTATCAGTCATTCCAGACTTCTCTCTCACTTAAGAAAACCTATTTGCAAGTAAGTTAGTGTAAATTTGTTGTAAGAACAACTTTGAGTTAACTTGTAAGAAATCATAACTTTCCTATAGAAACAAATCATTTATATCATACAACACAATTAATATGATGCACAAGTATGTCAAAACAATTTGGTGGAGAAAGGTAATCCTGAAGTGGGCTCCAGGTACCCATAGGAAAAGACAAAATGTTTTTTAGAAAACAGCAAATGCACACACACACACACTCACACACACATGCATACACACACATACCCACAAACAGATAGATACCCAAATATATTCTTAACAGGTGATACCATGATGTTCAGTCAAATTTCTTTCTTTCTAGCAGAAAGTAAATTTCTTAGTAGATTGGATTTTTCAATAGGAAGACAATAAAACTAGGTTCAGAAAAGGAAGAATTCCAATACAACTTTCAGAGGACCCAAAGTGAAATGTTTTAACTTACTTTCATGTATTCCTGCCTGCTACTTTGCTTAAAATGCCAGGTCCGGAGTCCATTGGCTTCTCTTGGGCCCTACGCCCTACTGGTTTGAGAAAGGCAAGGTGGCCTAATTTTTAGTTTCACCAAGAGCACAAGAGGCAAGGGAGAATTTCCAAATGGAAATCAGATTGGTGTTGCCAAAAGAAAGATTCATGAATGCCACTGATAAATCACTATAAGGCCCAAGCTTCAGGCTGAGTCAAATGTAAAACCACTATTCAAGAGGAAAGATCCAAACATAGTGCTACTGTATTCTTCTTACCTGGTTTCTTTGGCCAACCCCTAACTCCTTTCACCTGCTCTTGCTGAGTTGGTCAATGAAGGAAAGGCTTAGGTTTCTACTTTGAATTTTGACCATGACACAACTTTCTGGAATACCAATCCCACTATTGTCCCTATGTACTGACTAGTCTTCACTGCACCTTCTTGTGATCTCTTTCCTTCAACAGTACTTTCCACATGGATAGACTCCTCAGAATTCTGGCTTTGAACTCTCTAGGATTCTGAACATCTGAGGTTTCCCCAATAGCTATTCTCCACTCTATGCAGGATACCCTCAAACTGATTGGAATGAGAATTGTGAATATTTTGTATACATCCCCACCTTCCTGAGACAAAGTGTCTAATGGCAATGAATTATAATCTAAACATTTTATAAAGTATTCGTGATTACATATCATCTGCAATTAGATTTGTTTTAAAAAATATTTCTTTGAAAGAAAGTATAACAGAGAGAGGAGGAGGAGAAACAAAGACAAAGATCTTCCATCTTCTGGTTCACTCCCCAAATGGCCACACCAGTCACGGCTGGGCCAGCTCAATGTGAAGTGCTAAGAACTCTGTTCAGATGTTCCATGTGCTTGGCAGGAACCCAAGGGCCTGGGCCATCAAGTGCTTCCTCTCAGGCATGTTTTTAGTAAGCTGAACCAGAAGAACAGAGTAGCCTGGACTTGAACCAGGCAATCTGATATGGGATGTGGGCATCCAAAATGACATCTTAACCTGCTGCACCACAGTGCCTGCCCCCATAAGACTTCCTAGTGGTTCTTTCATTTGTACTGCAAGATTTCCTAGTGAGTCAGCCAGAACAAATTAATTTCACTCCCCATAACTACATGAAGTTTGTCAAATTAAATCAATCTTGTTAAACTTCAGCCTTAATAGACTTCAGTCTATCATTATGTTTGGTCATGTTCCCTTTGATTCTGATTCGGTCTCCTTTTGTATTAAAGCTTCATTCAGGTATCTTGTCACCTGAAAATTTGATGAAGAAGTTAACCAAGACAAGACAAAGGGGAATGACCTTTAGTCTGGGCATTCATCTCTGGTTACTCTACTCTGCATATAACCTTTCAATCAATGTCAGCTCCTTTCAGCCATTTTATCAGTGTGCCAATTTTGTGCACCAGAATAGCATAAGAGATATTGTAAAGCCCTATGTCCTAAGAGTTTTTCTGATCATTCCTATGATTTTGAGAGCATATTAGAAAATAATAATAAAGTGAGATTGTTCTTGTGTGATTTCTAATTGACCACTGATTTTGTTTCTAAACACGCATACATTTAATAATCCATTTCAGTGTCTCTCTAGACACTGAATCAAAGGTACTAAACCCCAAATAAATTCTACCCTCTAATATGTATATTATTATAATATGGCATTCAATGTCTTCCCTTTTGGAAGGCTAGAGCATGTCCTCTATCACTGCTTCAATTTTAATAATTCTTTAGAGTTAAACATACTCTTCTTGAAACTCTTAGAATGAATGCACTAAAACCAGGAGACTTGAACTTTTAAAGCACGCTATCTCACTCTTCATTGTGTTAACAGATATAGATAGAATAAAACATAGGATTGTGTAATTCTCTTTGCCCAGATGATCAGTTAAGGTAATATAAACTGTCCTACATGGGAGCCATGCTCCAGCTCATTGTTTTTCCGCTAAGGCATCACGAAAGTTCTGCATTGTTTTGCAGTCATTGGTGGGTTAAATGTACTTGTGTGTGTGTTAGACTTAAACCATCTAAACACGCATAGCTTCACCATTCCTTTGGTGCAAGGTGAAGTTCTGCTCTTTGAGTATGAAGTCTCTGTGTGGATTTATGTATTATTTTTTACATATACTGTACCTCTAAAGTAGAGGCTACAACCTTCCACTTTTGTCTTTTTTTTTTTTTTTTTGAAAAGCAGAGTGGACAGTGAGAGAGAGAGACAGAGAGAAAGGTCTTCCTTTGCTGTTGGTTCACCCTCCGATGGCCACTGCGGCCAGTGCACTACACCCGGTGCACCGCACTGATCTGAAGCCAGGAGCCAGGTGCTTCTCCTGGTCTCCCATGTGGGTGCAGGGCCCAAGCACTTGGGCCATCCTCCTCTGCACTCCTGGGCCACAGCTGAGAGCTGGACTGGAAGAGGGGCAACAGGGACAGAATCCGGGGCCCTGACCGGGACTAGAACCCGGTGTGCCAGTGCCACAAGCAGAGGATTAGCCTATTGAGCAGTGGTGCTGGCCCCACTTTCATCTTTTTAAGCACAATAAAAATCTAAATGATAATCTGAGTGCTGAAATCTTCCTAATTTTTTAAGTTTTTCCAGTCTTCTTCCTTTGTTATTTTTATTTTATTTGCTTCTGTTAACAATTCATTTGAACAGTTTTTTAATACAGTTAATTTAGAATTAATGTATTAAAAACTTCTTTCCAAATCATCTCTTGAGTCTGCATAATACTTAAACTACACCATAAGAGACAGGCACAGATAGGGAAGAAAACAACAGAATCTTGGATACGTACTGCCGTGGTGGTAGGTGTGCCTAGCATGCTTAGGTGTTTGAAGAGAACCTAGGAATCATAAACCTAGAGGGAACTACCATCTTGTCTTTTCCCAGGGTGTTGTAACAACAAAAATGAAGAGTGCAATTAATCTGGCATGTAAGCAGGCGGTTAGTTAGGAGAGCTTATGTTGTAAAACTAAAAGCATAACCCATTTCTTTTTTTTTTTTTTGATTTATTTATTTTTTTTTCTTTTTTTCTTTTTTTTTTTAAACTTTTATTTAATGCATATAATTTTCCAAAGTACGACTTATGGATTACAATGGCTTCCCCCCCATACCGTCCCTCCCACCCTCAACCCTCCCCTTTCCCACTCCCTCTCCCCTTCCATTCACATCAAGATTCATTTTCAATTATCTTAATATACAGAAGATCAGCTTAGTATACTTTAAGTATGGATTTCAACAGTTTGCTCCCACACAGAAACATAAAGTGAAAAATAATAGATGATTTTTTTTTAAATGATGATGAAATCAGAGCAGACCTATTGTCATGTTTAATCCCAGTGAGAGTCAAGTTGGGAATTGATAATTTCTTTTTCTTTTTCTTTTTTTTTTTTTTTTTTTTTTACAGAGGATCAGTTTAGTATGCATTAAGTAAGGATTTCAACAGTTTGCACCCCCATAGAAACACAAAGTGAAATATACTGTTTGAGTACTCGTTATAGCATTAAATCTCAATGTACAGCACATTAAGGATAGAGATCCTACATGAGGAGTAAGTGCACAGTGACTCCTGTTGTTGACTTTACCAATTGACACTCCTGTCTATGGCATCAGTAATCTCCCTATGCTCCAGTCATGAGTTTCCAAGGCTATGGAAGCCCTCTGAGTTCTCTGACTCTTATCTTGTTTAGACAAGGTCATAGTCAAAGTGGAGGTTCTCTCCTCCCTTCAGAGAAAGGTACCTCCTTCTTTGAAGACCTATTCTTTCCACTGGGATCTCACTCGCAGAGATCTTTTGCCAGAGTGTCTTGGCTTTCCATGCCTGAAATACTCTCATGAGCTTTTCAGCCAGCTCCGAATGCCTTTAGGGCTGATTCTGAGGCCAGAGTGCTATTTAGGACATCTGCCATTCTATGAGTCTGCTGAGTATCTCACTTCCCATGTTGGATCACTCTCCCCTTTATTTACTCCATCGGTTAGCGTTAGCAGGTACTAGACTTGTCTATGTGCTCCCTTTGACTCCCAGTCCCTCCACCATGACCAACTGTGAACTGAAATTGATCACCTGGAACAGTGAGATGGCATTGGTACATGCCACCTCGATGGGATTGAATTGGAATCAATTAATTAACTGTTGAACATGGTGGTGGGAATGGGAGAGGGAAGAGATGTATAATTTGGGACATGCTCAGGCTGACTTGCCCCAAGTGGTGGAGTTGGAAGCATAACCCATTTCTATTATAAGTTTTCACAAAATTGTGAATCTTAAGAGATTTATTCTATGACACATTGCAACTCCAACAAGATTCTTTTGTTGTTTTCCTTCTGGGCTATTGGTGCCTCTTTCACTCTTTTCTATGAATTCTTAAAGATGAAGAGTTTCCTGTAACCATCACCTCATCTTCTTTCCTTAAAAGTTCCCCTTTATTATATCATTGGATTTTTAATATTAATTCTATTCAATGAAACCACTGTTTACTACATGCCAAACAGGTGCAAGGTATTGGGCCTCTGAGTATCTTCTCTTTCTGATCTTTAAGTATGGAACAGCATTTAGTTTTATTTTCATTTATTATCCTTAAATGTAATATACATCTGGCCATTCTCATTTTTTCCTTGGTGATTTAGTAAAAAATCTTTTGGTCTCAAATTGCAGAACTTTCAACTGGCGTAGTGAAAAAGAAAAGGTGATGTATGGTGGTACGGTGTGTGGGGGGGTGTAGAGTAGGGGTCTAGTATAGAATAAATGCCCAGTAAACATTTTTTGAAGGAATAAATGAATGCTTATCATGAGCCATGTAGGTCTTTCCTCTAAAACACAGGTGGATTTAAGACTGGAGATTAAAAGAGTTTAAGAAGTATTTTTTCACTGTTCCAGGTGATCAATTTCAGTTCACAGTTGGTCATGGTGGAGGGACTGGGAGTCAAAGGGAGCACATAGACAAGTCTAGTACCTGCTAACGCTAACCGATGGAGTAAATAAAGGGGAGAGTGATCCAACATGGGAAGTGAGATACTCAGCAGACTCATAGAATGGCAGATGTCCTAAATAGCACTCTGGCCTCAGAATCAGCCCTAAAGGCATTCGGAGCTGGCTGAAAAGCTCATGAGAGTATTTCAGGCATGGAAAGCCAAGACACTCTGGCAAAAGATCTCTGTGAGTGAGATCCCAGTGGAAAGAACAGGTCTTCAAAGAAGGAGGTACCTTTCTCTGAAGGGAGGAGAGAACCTCCACTTTGACTATGACCTTGTCTAAACAAGATAAGAGTCAGAGAACTCAGAGGGCTTCCATAGCCTTGGAAACTCATGACTGGAGCATAGGGAGATTACTGATGCCATAGACAGGAGTGTCAATTGGTAAAGTCAACAACAGGAGTCACTGTGCACTTACTCCTCATGTAGGATCTCTATCCTTAATGTGCTGTACATTGAGATTTAATGCTATAACGAGTACTCAAACAATATATTTCACTTTGTGTTTCTATGGGGGTGCAAACTGTTGAAATCCTTACTTAATGCATACTAAACTGATCCTCTGTAAAAAAAAAAAAAAAAAAAAAAAAAGAAATTATCAATTCCCAACTTGACTCTCACTGGGATTAAACATGACAATAGGTCTGCTCTGATTTCATCATCATTTAAAAAAAAATCTATTATTTTTCACTTTATGTTTCTGTGTGGGAGCAAACTGTTGAAATCCATACTTGATGTATACTAAGCTGATCTTCTGTATATTAAGATAATCGAAAATGAATCTTGATGTGAATGGAAGGGGAGAGGGAGTGGGAAAGGGGAGGGTTGAGGGTGGGAGGGACGGTATGGGGGGGAAGCCATTGTAATCCATAAGTCGTACTTTGGAAATTTATATGCATTAAATAAAAGTTTAAAAAAAAAAAGAAGTATTTTTTTAGTATTTAAAAAGTCCAAATCAAACCATATTTTTCCCAAACCTTTGATCTCTGGGCTGATGAGAATTTTAATCTTAGTCATTGAGGCAATTCCTTCCTTCCTGCATTTTGTATCCTGTAAAAAAAACTGGACATATGCAGAACCAGACATGTGAATGAGACACAGTTTCTTATATCCATGGTTGCTATGACCCTCAGATGTCTGGATCCACTGCACATGGCTGAGCACTGTCCCAACCACCTCTGTCTTGTGTGGGCTCTCAGAGATCTTCCCAAGACTACTGACTCCAAACCTCATTTCTGTTCTCTCCCTGGACTCTTTATCCCACTGACTTTTGTCACACCATTTCGAAGCTGGGGAGACGTAAACTCTCCCCAGGAAGTCTGCCTTTCTACCGTGACAGCTCCTAGTATCTCCATTTATCTCTATGGACCAATTTAATTCCTCTCAATGAGCCATTCCTGGGGTGCATATGGGCAAAGGAGATGTTAACACAACTTTCTCGTTTTAAAAGTTAATAATTCATAATTCATGGATGACAAAAGGGAAGATGGCCACACCACACTCTGACCCTCACTTAGCAAGTTCATGAGGGATTTGTATATGCTTATCAGTTTCTTGTTTGTTCTCCATATCCTAGTTCTTTGTTCTGCCTCCCTGGAGGCAGCAATATTTAGCATATCCACCCAAATTAGTCTGGAACAAAGGCTTGTCAAGGGATCTCTTTCCTCAAAATGTCTGCCAGCACTAATACTTCTTCACCTAACTCCAGCAGGCAGCTTGGCTGTCGTGCATTATATATTTCTCCTAATCCAATAACTACTGGGAACTATCACGCATTTTTTTTACCACTTTGGTAATATATAAATATCACCTACCACAAGCAACAGAAGAATCACATGCTCAGTCATAGTTCTAGCACAAAGCTACTGAAATTTTCTATTCTAGGAGACAAATTAACATCATCATTTCTCCCGAAGCAATAGACATTAAATCCAATTAAAAAATTCATCTCTTACACTTTTACTCAAAAACATAGTATATAAAACCACTGGCTAATGATATTAGATCTATTTTGAGCATCAATTACCAAAAACACCAGTCTTAACACTTGGTTTTAGGGATCTTGACAGGTTTACAAAGACATGGGAGAACGTGCAGCAACCTGGGAAAACAAGGTCAAGTTAGCTGTGTGGATTACCTGAATGCATGTACTCAAACCACCTACACTCCCTAAATGTGCTGGATAATCTGTGCAAACCCAGGGTTTGGTAGGTATAGTCCTGGCTGACAAGCATCCAGGAAACAACAAAACAAAAACAAAGAGACAAAATAATGATGCTCAAGTTCACCAAATTGCTTTGGAATCCTCACAGACAGTCTCTGTGGAGCAACTATTGGCAATCCTTCCTTCCCTTATGCTGGAAAGACTTCCTGGGCCTTACAAATGGTCTAGAAAAAAAGTGCAGAGGAAGACAAAAATGAATAAATAACATTTTTAAGTTCACCCAGATTTTAGCATTTCAAATCAGCCTCCTTTGGTGCTGAAGAACTATGTGGCCACTCCTGTGATTCATTACCGTTTCCTCAGGCCCAGCTCTGTGTATACCACTATGTTTATATTTTTAAATATACAAGAAATCCATCGGGGTGAATCCTGCAACTTCGGTAATACTCTGTATCTGAGGTTTATATTAAAGGTTGGTTAGCACCCTTTCAAAACCGAGTTCCCTGTGTGCTGCTGTTAAGACCAGTAGTCCTCTTAGATAAGAGGGCCCCTTCAGTAGCTCACTTCTTCAGCCTTCTAGGTTTAGAAAGCTACAAATAGTTTTCAGCCTCGCTTTAAAACCCATTCAAAGGCAACTAAATTTGAAGTTTAAAATAAGACAATCCTTGCAAGGAAAATCAGTCACTTATCAGTAGAGTTCCATGCAACTCATTAGAAATTCAGAATTTGGAACACAAATTTAGAATATTGAACATGGCATTATTCATTGCCTGGCACAGAGTCATGCAAGGCAGTTCGCCAAACAAGCTATCTCTCTACTTACAGGTGAAACAACGGTTTGGAGAATCTTAAAAATTTGAAAACATTCATAAATCAAAACAGAAGGTTTTCTAAGGGGGAAGGTAACACTCTGCCAAGTTAAACAAACTAAAGAAGAAAACAAGTTGGCCGTTAAAATGGCTCTACGACAGACACTTACACTTCCTCAAACAATATCAATTAGTGTCTTCAGAGCAGACTTCCCAAAGATGATATTTCAATCAGTTTATTTGCTGGATGTAAAGTGCTTTCTTCCATTGTTTCTTGCTGCAGAAAACGAACAATGGGTAGGGGCAACACTGCGCTGGTTGGTAGAGCTCACACATTATATTCAATACATCTATGTGCACAAAATGATATAGAAATTAAGGCACTTAGAGAACCTCCTGTGAAAATTTTTCGCTACGTTCCAACAACAGGACATCAGCATGTGTGGATATATGCAACCTCCATGGGTAATTGCCTCTTTAAACAAAAGTAATTTTGTCAGCTAAATTTTAATTCAAGTGCGACTAAATTTTTCCCTTCTGTTTCAAGATATATTCTGTCTTGGGTACTTTGTTATAAAGCATTATCCAGAAAAGGAATAAAAAGATATGGAATTTTAATGGATAATAAAGCAGGAGACAAATTCTTGCTGAGTCAGTTACTGTACTCTTGGTTTTAGGAAACCCAGGAAGGGAATTAAACCAAGAAAATTACATTGATCTACAAGATAACAATTTTGGAGAGGACATTTAGCCTAGAGGTGAAGATACCCAAGATCCCCATCAGAGTGCTTGGGTTCAGTTCCTGGTTTTTGCTCCAGACTCCAGTTTCCTGCCAATGCAGATCCTAGGGGGAAATGGGTGACGGCTCAAGTACTCACCCTCCCTCTGCTTTTCCTAGTGGTACAGATGGATACCCAATCCTCTCTGGTGCATTCTTTCAGAAAATAAACCTCCAATATTTGGCTTGAGTGAAGGAGGGAATGTGAAGCATCTTTCACTTCACTTAAAGACATGCAATCAAGCCAGCACTGAATCTGGCCCCTAATCTTACCTTCAGAGGTAGAGTCAATTCCTGCCTGTCAGAGTTATAAAAATAGTGAGTATATTGTCTCTTCTTGGTTTTCCATCCATCCCCTCCAAACTCTGGGATATCATGGCTTCTCCTGTTTAACAGCTTGTTACTGTTTACTCAACTACTTTCCAACTTCCAGGTTTTATTTATTTTTTTTACATGACTCTTCTGTCATCTCCTCTTACTGTCTTTGACCTGTGCGCTTATGACTTTTCTGCCCTTTAATGAGTGCACAAAAATGTGGAAATCAATACATGTGGTTCATTAGTTATCTTGAACAAAAATATGTGGTAGTGTGTCTTCTAACAACGTATGATAATTCTAAACTAAAAATTTTCCTGGTTTTTGCCACCAAGTAACACAACATCCAGTGCCAAAGGCAATAGTATTTATACAGTCAAGGAGAGAGAGAGAGAGAGAGAGAGAGAGAGAGAGAGAGAGTTGGGGTGGGGGAAAGGGGGAGAATTCAATAATACTAAATTGTCACAATATCTATTCCAGATATCTGGATTTTTTTACATTATTTTTTTATTTATATAAAGGGAACAAATTTTATGAATTTCATATACATAGTTTTAAAAGCATAATCATATTTCCCACCTTACCCTCCCTCCCTCACTCCCAGTCTCTCTCCTCCTTCCATTTATATTTTTCTTTTAATTTTTATAATGACATTCTTTCAGTTTACTTTATAATCACAAGCTTAACCCTCCACTAAATAAAGAATTCAACAAGGGGCCGTCTTGTGGTGTAGCAGGTTAAAAATCTGCCTGTGATGCTAGCATCCTTATGGGAGACCACTGGATACCCGACTGCTCCACTTCTGACTGCTCTCTGCTATTGGCCTGGAAAAGTAGCAGAAGACGGCACAAGTGCTTGAGCCGTTACACCCACATAGGATACCTGAAAGAAACTCCTGGCTCCTGGCTTTGGCCTGGCCCAGACACAGCCATTGCAGACACTTGAGGACTGAACCGGCCGATAAAAGATCTCTCTCTGTCTCTGTCTCTTCTCCTCTCTCTGTAACTCTGCCTTTCAAATTAATTTTTAAAATCTTTAAAAAAAGAATTCAACATGTAGGAAGAAGAAAAACCACTGTTCCTTAGGAGTATAGACAAGGGCTATAAATAATAATCAAATCAAAATGTCAATTTCACTCACATACATTGCATGTTTTGTACCTGTATATTAGTTGGGAAAAACGTAAGATATTTGTCTTTTTGTGACTAGCTTATTTCACTAAGCATAATGGTTTCCTCCAATTGCATCCATTTTGTTGTGAAAGACAGGATTTCATTCTTTTTATGGCTGAGTGATATTGCATCTTGCAAGAATACCGCAATTTCTTTATCCAATCATCAGTTGATGGACATCTTGGTTGATTCCATATCTTGGCTGTTGTAAATTCAGCTGCTAGGGACATGAGGTTGCAGATAATTCTTTCATATGCTGATTTTATTTCCTTTGGATGTATTTCTAGGAGAGGTATAGTGGGGTCATATTGTAGACCTATGTTTAGTTTTCTGAGAAATTACCATATTGTTTTCTATAATGGTTTTACCAATTTGTGTTCCCACTAACAGTGTATCAGGGTACCTTTTTCTCCACATCCTTGGCAGAATTTTTTTTTGGATAATAGCCATTCTAGGGGCCAGCAGTGTGGCATAGCAGGTAAAGCTGCCAACTGCAATGCCAGGATCCCATGTGGATTCAGGTTTGAGTCCCAGCTGCTCCAATTTACATTGAACTCCCTGCTAATATGCCTGGGAAAGCAGCAGAAGATGGATGGTCCAAGTGCTTGGGCCACTGCACTCATGTGAGAGACCCAGGAGAAGCTCCTGGCTCCTGGTTTTGGCCTGGCCCAACCAAGGCCATTGTGGTCATTTGTGGAGTGACTCAGTAAATGGAAGATCTCTCTTTCTTTCTTTTTCTCTCTCTCTCTTTCTTTCTCTGTGTCTTCCTCTCTCTGTAACTCTAACTTTCAAATGAATAAACAAATGTTAAAAATATAGCCATTCTAACTTAGATGAGGCTAGACCACACTGTGGTTTGTATTTATACTTCTCTGGTGGTTAGTGTACCTGAGCATTTTTCCATTTGTTTGTTGGCCATTTATATTTTATCCTTTGGAAGATTCCTGTTCATAACCTTCACATATTTCTTACTTGGATTATTTGTTCTGTTGCTTTTGAGTTTCTTGATCTTATGTATTCTAGATATTAATCCTTTATTGGATGCATAATGTGCCAATATTTAATCCAATTCTGTTGGTTGCCTCTTAACTGTTGGGTGTTTCCTTCACATGCAGAACCCTCTTAGCTTGATATAGTCTCATTTGTCTATTTTTTTCTTTATTGCCTTATGCTTCTGAGGTCTTATTCTTGATGTCTTTGCCTATGACAGTGTCTTGCTGTGTTTCCTTAGGTTTTAGCTATATCCATTAACAAAGAAAAAGAAATCAAAGGATACAAATGGGAAATGAGGAAGTCAAATCAACCCTGTTTGCAGATGATACGATCCTATACATATGAGTACCAAAAGACTACACTAAGAAATTATTGGAACTTACAAAGAGAGTTTGGTAAAGTTGTAGTATATAAAATCAACACACAAAAATCAATAGCATTTATACACAAACAATTCATGGATGAGAAAGAATGTGTAATATCAGTCCCATTCTCAATAGCTACAAAAAAATTTAAATACCTTGGGATAGATTTAACTATGGAAGTGAAAGATCTGTACAATGAAAATTACAAAATATTAAGAAAAGAAATAGAAGAAGACACAATAAAATGGAAAAACCATTCATGGATTGGAAGAATTAATCACATTCTTCCCAGAGTAATTTGCAGATTCAATGTGATCACAATCAAAATACCAAAGACATTCTCAGATCTTGAAAAAAATGACCCTAAAACTCATATTGAATGACAAGAGACCTTGAATAGCTAAAGCAAGCCTAAAGAATAAAAATGATACTGGAGGCACCACAATACCAGATTTCAAGACATGTTACAAGGCGGTTAAAATAAAAACAGCCTGGTTCTGGCACAAGAATAGACATGTGGACCAGTGGAACAGATTAAAGACCCCAAAAATTAATCCATACATCTACAACCAACTAATTGACAAATGAGCTAAAATCACTCCCTGAAGAAAGGAGAGGCTCTTCAACAAATGGTATTGGGAAAATTGGATCTATGCCTGCAGAAATATGAGACAAGACCCTTACCATACACCCTACACAAAAATCAACTCACAGTGGATCAGGGGTCCAAATCTAAGACCTGAACCATCAAATTACTAGATCTCTGGATTTGATTTATCTTGTTTTCCTTCACCTCTGGGCCTTCACCAAGGTCATTCCCTCTTTCAGAACATTCTTTGTCACTCCGGTTTATTTTGCTTGAATGACTCATTATCAACTTCCTTGTCTCAGTTTATTAATAATCATGATTACAAAATGCAAATAATGCCCCACATTTATGGAGTGCTTACAATGACCAGGGACATTATTATGACTTTACATGTATTGTCTCATTTACTGTTTGAAGCAATGCTATGGGGTAGAAATGCCTACTGTCTTAAAGTTACAGACCAAAAGGTTGAGATTTAATTTATGACACGTTCTGAGAATGCCCCAACCTCTCAGAATCTGCATAGTCACCTCTCCTATAATGCAGTGATTAGGATATTTACTCTTGAAGCAGTGTTCCTTGTGGAAATTGTTTCACCTCTCTACTATTTCAATCCCTGTCAGCAAAATGTGGATAATATTAGTTTTATCTTACTTGGCTATTCAGAAGGTTGACTAAATCAACATATTCAAAGCCCTTTGACTAGAATCATGCATATGGTAAGTAGTACATACATCCCAGCTAGTACTGCATGCTCCCAGAGAACCTGTTGCATTTCCCTTCTTCATGCATATTACACTAGAGCATAATCCAAATTGTGCCTATAATTCAAAAAGTATACATCAATTTAATGTGATTCAAACATTTATACTATTCTCATACACAAACACTTAGAAGCAACTTATTTAGCAGTTGTAAAGAAGTACCACATTTTCTGGATCAAAGGTCCAAGATGGTAAGCAAAGCTCCTATAGGAAATGGCATGCTGATCCTTCTTCCTTTGCAATGGGTTTGAGAGCAGAATTTGATTTTTCTGTACCCCACTTCTTACTTCCCATGAGATTATAAATCCTTAGAGGGTAAGAAATCTGACAACACTATTGAATGCTGTGTCTTACCACTTAGTACAGAGCCTAGAATAAAAAAAAAGTGCTTAATAAATAGTTGTTGCAAAATGAGCATCAATGAAAGTGTTTGAAGGAATTCAGCTCCTTTGGGTGTTTCATATGTGCAGAAAATAGGTGAGGGTAGAATACCAAATTAGCTTCCAGCAGAAACACAGTCAGTGTAATCAGCAAAGGCAGATTCTATAACAGCTGTAATGTGGTATAAAAATGCTAGTTGTAAGGGTAGTGCTCACTGTTTTCTGATTATACAATCCTGGACAAGTCAATTAATCCCACTGAGCATCAATCATCAAACGGGTTAGCATGAAAATCAAATAAGATAATGTACATGCAAGCATCCTGTAAGCCAGAAGTCCTACAAAGGGTTACTGTGAAAGTTTCTCCCAGGCCATATCAATCTGGAAGTACAGTTGGGGTATTAGTTTAATAAACCTGTCATTCTCTGGGGTGTTTCATGAACTGTTGCCTTCCCAACAATCCTAAGTGCCTGTTAGATTCCTGGTTGGTGATGAATAAATGTAGATTGTGTGAGTGAGAAGTGGGAGGGAGGGGAAGGGAGTGTGGAAGCACAGACTGCATATGCCTCATTCTGTCCCAAGACAGAAAGAATTGGAATGCTCAGGGAAGTTTTACAACTGCCAAAAGTACACAAAGGCAGCTACAGAAACTTTAAACATAAATGATGGTTCTATTTGTTCCAGCAACTGTGCAGAAGGGAAATCTCAAGTTGCTTAATAAGACAGAGAGGAAAAAATAAATATAATGGATTTCATCTTCTATAGGAACCAATGACCACCTTCTCCCAACAACCTAATTGGTTAGCTGATTCATTATTAACCAAATACTTTATTTATTCAAAGTACCAATGGCAATCTCAAAAATTTCATGGAAAAATGTAATTAAAAATAAGCTTATTTTGGAGCAAAAAATTAGCCCTTGAAGCCCATGTATAGCTTTTTAATAATACATATTTTCCATGAACTTTTTTGAAAAGCCTTCCTGTGCATGTACGTCAAAATTTTTATACCAAACCAAACTTAATTATATTTTTCTATGAATTTTTGAAGCCTCCTCATATACCTCCACATATACATTATGTGCCAAGGTTCTTGTTTGGTTCTCAGCTACATAGCAAGCGAAAAAGAACACAATGCCTCATCTCAGAACATACTGGGGGAACTTACAGTCATCTGACGTGGGGCTGTGATTGTGGGTGGGAACAATTCTAGTATCTTTTTTTTTTTTTTTTTTTGACAGCCAGAGTGGACAATGAGAGAGAGACAGAGAGAAAGGTCTTCCTTTGCCGTTGGTTCGCCCTCCAATGGCCGCCGCAGCCGGCGCTCTGCGGCCGGCACACCGCACTGATCTGATGGCAGGAGCCAGGTCCTTCTCCTGGTCTCCCATGGGGTGCAGGGCCCAAGGACTTGGGCCATCCTCCACTGCACTCCCTGGCCACAGCAGAGAGCTGGCCTGGAAGAGGGGCAACCGGGACAGAATCCGGTGCCCCGACCAGGACTAGAACCCGGTGTGCCGGCGCCGCAAGGCGGAGGATTAGCCTAGTGAGCCGCGGTGCCGGTCCAATTCTAGTATCTTAACTAGAGAGAGTCTTCATTAAGAAATGATGAGGGCCCACAATCAGAATATTAGACATCTGTGACAGTGTGTGTGAAATGTGAATGCTCGGTTTGCGGTAAAGTCTCTGAAAAGGAAAATGAATTCTGCAGGTATAAACAATTTAAACTTCGAAAACATGAATATACATTATATAAAGAAAAATGTAAGAGGTTTTTTGAATCTAAACAGAACAAACTAAAGCCTGAATTAATTTCTGCCTTCAATAAGAAGTTTTCATTTAGGAAATGGCCTTAAGCAGTGTAAGGCGAAGCTGGCTCTTACCTAAGGAGGAAGCTCTTAGTACTGGATGCTAAGCAGTGGGAGAGGGTAAGAGAGGAATCTCAGAGAGTTTCATTTCGGGAGGGCCATGGCTTTGGCATGCAGTTGCGTCATCATGACAGAGGCATGACGAAAGCCCTTCCTCCTGCTCTTCAGCTTCAGGTAAGTGAGAGGCCAGTTAAAATCAGTGCTACTAGTTCTTCTTACAATGAAGAAAACAGAGGAAATACATTTGTCTTGATCTTGTTTACACCTCTGTTGCCATGTCCACATCAGCTTCTACAAACTACTTCAATATGATTGGGCCTCTCTCAGGTATCAGACATGATCCTGAGTGATGGAAATCAACAGAGATTCTTCAACTTCCAATTAATTTATAATTCACTGAGGAGACAGAGCTGAGAACTAGCACCTGTCTAGTAGCTGCTCACTATGTGCCAGACATTTTGTTAAGTATAAACAACTAATTTTTAAATTTTTGCAACAATCCTAGGAGGTGGGCACTCTCATCTCCGTTATACAGTTTAACAACAATCCAGAGCCTTTGAGAGGTTAAACGACTCATCCAGGGGCCCATCAACCAAAGGTGGGGCCGGAGTTCAAATCCAACATACCTCATTCAAAGCCTGTGTCTACTTGACCAATACTTGGTATTTTGTGCTATATTCCAGCAAAAATGATAGTAATAATAATAACAATAATATAATGCATATTGCAAGAGAAGCATAAACAGAGTGCATTAGGACCCCAGAGGATAAAGCAATTAATTTTAATTTGAGAATCATTAGAAATTTTTGACAGAAAGTCATTATTTCAGAAAGTCAGCTCATTGTCCATCAGTATGTATGTTCCTTCTTCCACAGTGGAGCTGTCAGTTGGTAGTAGCTGTCCAGCCAAGGGTGACTTTTTTTGCCACCTTTGCATCTTACAGTGGGATTTAAATGGAAGACATATAGGTTCTTCTTTGGCCAAGGCAATAAAGAGGAAAGCATATCAACTCTCTCTCTTCACTCGTTCTGCTGTGCTTATATAATGAATGCATAAGGAAAAATATATAAACTTTGATTTTGTTAAGTAATTGACATTTGGGATTTATTTGTTAAAACCACTAATGTTACATTATATAAAAAGTATTCTAAGCAAGGAGTAGAAAATAGTAAAATCACAGAATCACAGTATCTGCAGGGAGAGGGAATATCCTTGTTGTTGGAGTATAGATATAGGGGGAAGAAGATCAACAGGGAAGGTAATTGCCAACCAGGAATGATAGGTACAATGTGTGAACTCTCAGTAGCAAAGAGATCCTGAGGCAGGTCAAATTACAGGTGAGAAGTATCTCTTTAAAGCTAACAAAATGTTTATGCTCTCCTTTAGAGAAAAGGGCAGAAAAAGTTCTGTATCAGGGATGTTTAGTTGTTCTCTCCAATGAAAGCAATGAGGCTACATTTGGTTTTAATCTGAATACCTATACATCCACACTAACACATATGCACAGATGCAGCTAACATATGCACTCATACACAAACACATAGCCTAGAAGCACTGATATGCATATATGTAGGCACATGTGTACATATACTCTCACATGTGTGCACACAAAAAACCCTAATATGCACATATCCATACGTATGCACCTATATTCATACATATGTTCATTTTTACATAGATGTTTCTTCTGTTTTAGAATTTTTTCTATTTGGATATCTGGTTTAAACATTTTTGTGAATGGAGAAGGCCTGTGGTGCAGAGATTAAGCTACTGCTTGGAAAGTCTGCATCCCATATTGGAGTGCCCGAGATAAATTCTCATCTCTGTTTCAGGTCTGGCTTCCTTCTAATTGGCCTGGGAGGCAGTAAATGGTGGTTCAAATACTTGAGTCTCTGCTACTTATGTAGTATGCTTGGAGTTTCAGGCCCCTGCGTCTGGCCTGGCCAAGACCCAGCTGTTGCAGGCAGAAAATCTTGCTCTGTCTCTCTGACTCTCTCTCTCCTTCCATTACTCTGCCTTTCAAGTAAATAAATCTTTAAAAAGGTGTATTGTTGTGGGGGGTGGCAATTTGTACAACTGTAGTGCATAGCCACATACTCTGCTCTGATTGTCTTTTGTTCTATTTCCTCTTCTTTGTCTCCTAGAAATATGTCAAGCATGGAAGAGGAACAAGTCCAGGGAAGACAGCAAATGCATCTTTTTTCATTGCTTTTTTCTCCTTTTCTCCCTATTCTTAAAACTCTTTCCTCCATGCGTTTCTACAAAGTCTCCTCAGTGTGGGTTCACAAGGTCCCTAGAGCTGCTAGCACTTCTCCTCCAGTAAGAAACTTGTGCAAAAGGCTGGCTGCTGCCCATGGGGACACGACAGATGGCAGGATCACCGCGCCGGGCTCAGATGGCTCACCCAGGTGGAGCAGTATCAGGGAGCTGGAAGCAGAGCTCTGGAAATTATTCCTGGCCTGCTTCAGCCTCTCATATTGACAATTCCACACCCTTAAGATCTGTGAGTTTTGGAGGAGGTTAGAGAGCCCAAATGCATGTTTTTTAACTCTCTGCAAGAGAAAAATCACTTGCCTTTCCCAAGGTCCCTGTCCATCTCACTGGGGAATATTCATTTTATTGTGCTCCACATCATTTGCTTGCAGTCACCAATGACTCACTGAGTCTAATTTTTCACCTGGATGTGATACTGATTTACAACCTCCAACCAGTTTACTTAGAAGACTCTTCAAAAACCACGGGACAGCCAAAGCCAAGATGGCGCAGGGAATGACGTGTGTAGTGTGTGGCCTGATGTTACAGTCAGGACTTTGCCCCAGGCCTGATGGAGGCCTGGAAAGTGAAGATTAGTCAGAGATGGTAGTTTTGGTAGGGATAATGAACATTTTGATGACAGGTACATTGATTGTGGTTCTTCCTTCCTCCCTGGGAGCCACAAGGGAATGCCAGGCAGGAAGCTCTACTCTTAGACACCAACGCTGGATGGGAAAGCCTTACCAGGCAGAAGATGAGGCTCCACCTCTGACATTTACTTGGAAATAATAGAAACAGTAGCGAACACCAACCCACTTAAGTTCGTATGGTGGCTGAGGTTACTGCTAGCATCCATGCTTTAATGCTGGAAAGCTGTAATTCAGAATCAGATGTCTTATCCATTAGCCCATGTAGCCACCTTGGAAAGCAGTAATTCTGTTTATCTATTACAGTCTCCTTAGTACAGTGCTGTGTGACATAGGTTTGTTCTATTCCCTGTATTCTGTCTCTGTCACAAAAGTAACATCAGCAGAAAAGCCAAGCCTTCCCCCTAACAGTGTAGCAATATACACTTTGAATCAGAATAGAGTAACCTGATTGAATTCTGGAGCTTTGGTATTTAAAGAAGGTCCAGAACAGGCCCTTCGATGACCTTGCCCCCTCCCCACAAAGTGTTGGTGACATTGAGCTCAAATAATGTACTATGCACACGGGAGCAAATGTTAGTGACACAAATTTGCAAGAAGCTTAGCAAGATGAGAGTCAATCCATGGGTTTGGAAAGCTTTTGATTATAGTACATTATTTTATGCTCAGCTAAGTGCCTGTAAGTGCACCAAACTAACAATTTTGGCAGCACGATAGCCATCTTCTATCTAAGGGGTTTTCAAATTCTTGTGAACAAAAAAGCACCCAGAAATTTTGACAAAATACACATTTCAGGGTGTCACATGCGAGATTCAGCAAATCTGAAGTGGGCTCAAGAATCTTCATTGTAATAAACCTCCCAGGTGATTCTAATGCAATGATTTTGAAACCAAACCCTTGAATTATGTTAATTGACTCAAATACAAATTTAAAAATTTCAACTTTAAATTGAAACATTTCAGCTTTAAGTTATAGACAGAGCTACATGGTATTGTTATCATGGGTTCATCTTATTTGCCATGATCTAAGTGAGAAGGGGAAAGAAAAGAAAATGGCAACGGGAGATAGAAAGAACAGCTTCTATTCAGTTTGCTAGGTGCAGAGTCTGAGTCAGTAATTCTTGCCCAAGTGATTTTTGAGGAGCTGATCACAAGAGGAAGCGAGGAAGGAAGTATGGTGGGGAAGGGGAAGTTATCAATCAGAGAAGGAGTCTCTGCAGAAGTCTTCCTTCAGCCTAATTTAATGGAGAGTTCAAGAGCATGAATCACACCACATAACTGGTCCCACTTGAAGTCAATGGGTTAACTTTGTATACCATCATATGGAAGAGTCTTTGATTATATCATTCTTGCAGCATCTCCTTTGAGGGTGATTTCCTTCACCAAAGAACAATTCTTTGGAGGAAGAACCAGCTGGGAACTTATTTAACCAACACTTCCAGCAGATAGAAGAAGGATGGACCAACTCAAAATCAATATTTTGGTGATATTTTGAGTAAAGGGAGAGTAACAAATCAACTCTTCTCAGCATAGGTGATCCAGACAAATGGAGGTCCTGCTGTCCTACTCAGCAATGCAGTTAGCATTAAAAACCCTGCAGTCCACTGTGGTACCCTGTACTGAGGATTCACAAGCTTCTGCATTCTTTGAGCACTTACAGCTTTGGTGGTCTTTGATGGTACTATCTGGATAGCTCCCTATGGAAGAAATTGTCCATGAGATTTGAGAGCATTAAAGATATGAGAGAATTAAGATCACAACAAATCATGGCATTTTGGAGTCAAGCAGCTGGGCTGTCTAGTCATACTCCCCAGGACACTGGCCATTGTGCTCAACTCTGTCCTTTCAATCCTGATGAACGCAAGTTTTCATGTTGATTAGACAATACATCAATAAAGACTATTCTGATTTAACTAAAATTTCATTTTTATTTGCATAGAAAAAAGCACTACTAGAAGAAATCCATCCAAGTCATATTTTCCATCTTATTCAACATTTATATAATTATTTTATCAATAAATATCTTCTGAAGGTAAAAAACATCATCGCTATGCCATCCCTCTCTATCACTCTAATGGTCTCATTTTAGAGGGAAACTAACAGGATAGAATCAATTGTTCAATATTTGCTCTGAGGATCATTACTTTTTTTTTTCCTTATGTCCTAATAAACTCCAAAGGTGGTCATTTTTTTCAGAAATATTGTCAATGTTTGTTATCAACTGTAAGAGTTTTAAAATTCTACCATTTCCCCCTTCCTAAAACCAGGTGACAGGGGCAGGCGACATGGCTCATTAGGTTAATCTTCTGCCTGCGGCAGCGGCATTCCTTATGGACACCGGATTCTAGTCCCGGTTGCTCCTCTTCCAGTCCAGCTCTCTGCTGTGGCCCGGGAGTGCAGTGGAGGATGGCCCAAGTGCTTGGACCCTGCACCCGCATGGGAGACCAGGAGGAAGTACCTGGCTCCTGGCTTCAGATCGGTGTAGGTCCAGCCGTAGCAGCCATTTTGGGGGTGAATCAACGGAAGGAAGACCTCTCTCTCTCTCTCTCTCTTACTGTATAACTCTATCTGTCAAATAAAAAAAAATTAAAAAAAAAACAGGTGACAGATCACTTTGCAGTCCTTTGGAAAGTCTCTCAATTACAATGATTTCTAAAGGAATACTCAGAATAATGCTATGATGATCTCTGCATGATCTTCTATCACTTTACAACTTAAGCACTACTCATGCAAAGCTAATCATCTTGTTGGTTTGCGTGTATACAATTTGTTTTGTCCTCTAGCCTTGGCCTCTACTTTCCTTTAATGTTCCCTGTTCTACTTTGTCCATCTTGAAGATGATCATCTTTGCTGGTAAACTTGTAATCAAGGTAAGACCTAAATAATTTTGCTCTTGCCTTGGTCATATATCTATGCTAGCCAATCACCTTATTTGTCAATTCCCATTTCTCTCCAGAAAGTAATAAATCCATTGCGTTGTATTCAGTCTTTCCTGAAACTTATACTTCACCCTGGACTTTGACTTCTTAATATACTTCTGTTAGGCCATTTCCCTCCCCTGCAGGCAAGTGGGCCAATGCTTCCATCCATCCAATTCTGTAGGTGCCCTACTAGTGGATGACTTCATCACAGGGCTTCTTTGTGGCTTCCTTGTTGACTTTGGGTATCACATATCTCCTTCCTAATTATACCTCAGATGTGACTAAACTGTTAGAAGTTATACTTTTCCAAGTTTCCCTCTTAAGCCCCATGACCTTTTGACTTTACTGACCTTGGGTTGTGGCTTGTTCTTGTTATAAACTATGAGTAAAGTATTTCCTTAAGCCTAAGATATAATACTGAGTGTCTCCTATGATCACTGTATTTTTTAAACCTAATGCCTCAAGTGATATGACTACTTCCTACAGAGGTTTCTATCATGTCTCTATCACAAAACAGTTTTCATAATTTGGGCCAGAATATTGTTTTCTTTCCTTGAGTCTTCATCTTTCTGAGTTGTCAGCAAGTCTAGAATTTATCAGATGCCCTGCTTTTTGTAGAGTAAGACTTTAGCAGACATTCTGACGGGTGTATTTTCCCTTCTCTTCAAGGCCAGTTTTGTAATCTGCCTTCGGAAACCTTTATCCATATCCTCTGTCTGGTCTGTTGGTCTGCAGAATGCTTCAGGAATAATATCATTTCTACTTCTCTTTTATCTTATCCTCCATGAGAGGAAAATTTGCAATGTTCATTCTTTGTGCACAAGGGAAAAGATCTTTCTGTCACAGCTGTCACCTGGGTTTTCAAAGATCCATGTGCTACTCAAAATTTGAATGCTCAAAAGAGAGGGAACTCAAAGACTTCTACTATATCTTATGACAAAGCTGCAAAAAGATCATTTTGCCACTTTCTCTCCAAAGTTCCCCATAGCTAATATCAGCTCTGATCCTGGTTTTATTAAGGCATACAGTTATCTATTGAAAGTGGAATTATTTAAAGAATTATGTGCAAAGAACCTGAGTGTGATTAAGAGCAAGAGATCTGAAACCCAAGCTGGCTTGCAACTCCAGTGCCTATCAGCAATGTGCCCTGGAAAACCTGTTTCAGATATTCACATCTACAACATGGGTTTATTACTAGTACCTATGCCATAGGATTTTGTAAAAATAAAAATTAAAGTTTAATCACATCCACTTTTATTTCAATAAATCAATTTATTTAATAAAAAGAGTTGAACACTTATTTACTCAGTGCCAAGAAATATCCTAGACATTTTTATTGCAACAGTGAGAAACTATAACAAAATTCCTCACCATGTCAGTAGGGAGTCCAGTGCAAACAATAAAGTCATCCCTACATAAAACTCGTATAAATTATTGACAACAGTAAATGCCACAAAGTAAATAAAACAGGAACCAGAAGTTGACTTGTGGGGGCGATTGCTACTTTAGAATAGTCAGGGAAGGTTTCTCTTAAAAAGTGAATCTTTCTGTTGAGCCAGAAAAATGAGAATGCAGCAGGAATACAAGAATTTAGGAGAAAAATAGATTTAGACACAGGTAGAAGCAAGTGTAGATATCAGTCAACTACTTCTCATTACATATGTTTCCCTTAAACAACATTTTGGCCAAGTGTTTTTTCTGATGTTAAGTTTTTTGTTTGGGGATTACAAATTTTCATTTAAAAATGAATAGAATTCCCTTGATCATCCCCTTAATACCACTCAACCAATCATCAATTTTTAGGCTTTTTGAAAGTACAAGCTGATGTTTTTCTCATCCATGTTTTATCACTGAGAGACTGTGGCTGAATGCCATGTAGATGAATTTGACTCTGGAAAGCATGTCTCTTCAATTATCTGTTAAATGCCTCCTTTACACCCAACCTGCTGACAAAAATGAGAAAGCAAACAAATGAGATGAGTTGCAGTGAGGACACAGGAAGCCAAGAGAGCAGAGTATCTAATTGGAAGAGCACAGGAGAATGTTTAAAATAAGTTTCAGAACAGCGATAAGGATGAAGATGATGTTATCTCTTGGATAGAAGAAGCTATTAAAATACACCAGAGTGTTTTCAATCACTTAATCAGAAAGCCCTTTTCCTGAGAACTGTCTTTTGTCCGTGTGCCATGAACAAACATAAATATTTTGGACTTCCTGCATCCTTCACCCTGATAGTGGGCTCTTAACTACAAGTTCTTCCCACCTCAAAGAAAAAGCTGAAAACAATGATAAAACGTGAAGGATAGATATGAAGTCTTTTCCAGATGAATTATTGAATCCCACAGGTTTTTTTTTTTCATTCCTTCTCCAAGCTCTTATTTTTTATATAGAATTTTAAAATGATTTTCATACATAATCCATGGTACAGCCATAATAATGTGAACAAGTACACAAGAGTTAAACAAACTTGGGTAAAACAAATAAGCTTTTTGAATAATTTCATGTGAATTTCTTTCAAGATCCCACATCATTGTAATGTTTCATTTGCACATGAACTTTCATCTCACTTTCAATGCTTGAGACATTCTTGAAGAATATGAAAAATCCTGGAAGATAATGCTGTGAAGCACTCACTTAAGACTTAAACAATATATTTTAGATTCTTAAAGTTAATATGAGTAGCAAGTACACAGATAGTTTTAGTAAAATAAGTTATGTCAAAATAAAAACATTAAAAATACCCATGTTAACAACCAAGGAAAAATAAAGAGCTATGAAAAATTTTTACAATTATAATTAAAACAAATAATTTGGCAAAAGCTTCTTCTATTGCTATGGGAATAAGTTTCAAAGTTTACATTCTTATGAGATTTTTAATAATATTTTCTAGATCCAAATAGAAATGTGTCAATCGTCTGAGCCATAATAAGCCAGAAGTCCCTTTATGTGTTAGACAAATAAACCACAGTGAAATTCTACATGGGCAAAGGGTGAAATTAAGTTTAAGTGACCATATTCATGAATAAAATCACTATGAAGCACAATCAAATGTACTTTTTGCTGCTATTATAAATGACAAAGTTTCTCATTAAACCTATATTTTAATTTATAATTGGATATTGAAATCCAGGTTCTCTGATTGAGTCCGTGCAGATTTTTACTTTGAAGTTTGACCTTAGAATTTGTGCAATAACATCAAGTAGATGATAAAATTACAGGGGAAATTGTGCAATAGCAGCACTCCTGTGGAAATCTTCACTCCCACAGCGCGATTCTTACACACCCCAGGCTGGCCTCGCTTTACATGAGGCTATAACACCCCTATCTATTTGAACCTCGTGTTACCAAAGCACTAAAATACAGATGTGGTTTAATTAAACGGCAAGACCAAACAGGGAGGACCCAATCAATATGAATAATCATCGTGCTTCTCCCTCCAAAACAGAGGAGACTGCTTCAGTGTTTTATGTTCAGGCACAGGAAGCCAGTGAGTGCTGGGCGCTGTGGCAGACGACTCAAGGGTTAAGAAGAACTGAATTTTCACTCACATGTGAGAAGAGCTGCCATCAGCTCCCTTATTGACCTTAGGTGTGCTCATGGGTAAGACGCGCTGTTACTTATAATAAGATGAGAAATGGATTTATCTGGATAAACCGTTTGAGGAATCTGACGATCTCATTAGTAAGGTGGCTCCCTGGCCATCAACACTGGCTCTCCTTACAACAGAATTTGGCACTAAATTTCCAGATAATGATGGTCGAGTAGGACCTGATTTATTTTATGTCTTGCTTTTATTCTCTTTATTGATTCCTACAAAATAAAGATGGCCGTGCCCGTTACAGAATTTGAAATAATTGGAAGCGGTGTTATTTACATATGATTTCATTTGTGCAGAAGTTGGGGTATGGATGAGGAGGGGGTGGCAGGCAGGGGAGATGAGTCCTTTGAACAGCTGCCTTTGGAGGAGATGCTCTGGTAAAAAAATAAAAATGGTCTCCTCTGTTTGTCTAAAATAAAGAAATAAATAAATGCTGCGTCGGGTGAATCACATCAAAATCTCAAGACAATTCCAAGATGAACCAACTCGGAGAGTAAATGACCTCTTCATCTGGGTGATAAAGTTCCAGCCAAAATATTCTCTGGGCCCGAGACGTGATTCATTAGAAATATGTGCATGGTGTGGCGCTCCCCTCTCTATCTGGCAGAGTCCGGTCTGCACACTGATAAGAAGCAAATGCAAATGTCCTGATAAGAACTGAATGCAAATATTTATGATATGATATTCCCTGGGAATTATGTGCAGATAAAACAAAGTGTATTATTTTCCTGCTTCTCTTTCAGGTTTGCCAAAATGCCCTTTTTCGCTTTTGGAATTTGCATTTCTTCAAAATTGATTCGGCTTGCGTATTATGTTAAGCTATTTGTTTGCTAAGGATGGTAATTAGTTACTGTAATTACAGCAATGACAGTTGCTAAATTGTTTTTAAAGCATTACAGTGAGCCTGTGCCAGAAGATTGCAGTATTTTTTTGGATTTAAGCAGAGGCTGGAAAAACTCCCACTCGAGGGCCAGCATGGGATTTTCAACTACAAAGCTGCTTTTCCTGATTGAAATTGTTTTTTTCTAAAAAAAATCATTAATTTGCATTGATTGCAAGTGCTAACTTTACATTTAGGTTTATTCACATATCACAGAAATATTAGTGATAGCAGACCGTGGCGTAAAGGAGACACAGGGGGACACACATCGTAAATAAAAGTGAAGGCTGATAGCGGAGGAAAAATGGTATAACTATTACTTTCAGCCTGTTAATTAAACTTTTTTAGCCTGTTTTTAGATAAATTAAAAACAATTAAAAATGCTCTTCCTGAAAGTTATTCCAAAACTTTTCAGAGTGCTCCTGGTTAACATGAGTAATGTGGAAATAGTTTGGCCATACTCTATTTTTGGCATGTGGAAAGTAGCGGAAAAAAAGAGAAAGGTTATTTACCCAAATGCTTTTCAGAGATTTTTTAGAAAATAATTGTGGAGGAGAGACGTGAGCTATAGTGCATGTCTAAGATGGTTTGTGTGATTCATGTTTTATATCAACTGTGACTCAGAGGTTAAAGGAAGGCAGCGTGGTTCTCTGTGCTGTCTTTTGTCCTAAGAATGTCTTCTAGCAGCATTTTCTAAGTCTGGAGAATTCAGGTGAGCTCAAGTTTTGTTGCCATCCACGGGAAGCCAAAATAATTCAAACTTTGAATGCATACTTTGAGTTTGCAGGGTTCTGTATTCACATGTTCTCACAAATGCCTCATAAATAATAAGTACTCCTACATTCTATGTGTTGATCTTTCTTTGCTGAAATAAAGTCAGCTACTATATCATGACAATAATGATAGCAGCTTGCTGACTGAGGTCGTTCCAAATACTAGGTATAGCATGAAGTATGCTACATTCATTCTCTCAACAATTTTTGAAATATTATTATTATTTCCATTTTGCAGATAAAAAGACTGAGGCTTAGAGATGATAAATGTTGCTCAAAGGCACACTTCTGGTAAAAACTGAACATGGAATTTGAATCCAGCAGGTTGTGTCCACATTTGTACTCTTAAAATGACATAATTTTATATTTCAATGTAAACAAATAAATAGTAGTTTGAGCTTTAATTCCCTCGTTTAATAGACAACTGAAGTAAAAGCTGAACCATCATCTTGAGCCAATATCAAAAATCAAATTTTTTTCTCAAAGTTTGTTCTCCTTGACATTTTATTCTGTTTACTTGCTACAGATATAAATATAATTTCCTTGATTATGGTTCCAACAGTACCAGTACTTGATGAGAAATTAGACTTTTTAACAAAAGGAATCATCTCCTAAGAATTAACTACTTATGTTCCAAAAAGAAGACTCAGCAAATTTAGTTTGTATGCTTTTCATCACTTGAAAACTCTAAATGTTTGTGCAATATGGTTCCATTTTTTTATAAATACAGATGGAACTAGTGAACAAGTGTTTTATGGCATTTAAAAGCTGGATTGTGAAAATGACCTCACATTGCATATGTTTATGTTTGACCCTCATTTTGTATAGCTACGTCATCCACATCCCCGATATCATAGCCTCAGTGTGGAAGGAAAGTATCTTAGGTGCACACAAAGGGAGGCCTAACTCAAAGAAATTGATACGAGCAATATTTCCAATTAATATATTCATTAATCTCTTATGCAATCACTCGTGACATACCCTCACTCCCTCAAAACACATATTGAAATTTAATTGCCACAGTGACAATATTAAGAGGTGTCATCTTTCAGGGGGGATTAGGTCATGAGGACAGGACCATCATGAATGCAATCATGCCGTTATCACAGAAGTGAGTCAACTATCATGAGATAATTGAGTCCCCAAAGAACAATGGGTTGGGCCAGGTTCCTCTCTGTCTTTTGTGCACTTGTTTTCCCTTCTACCACATAATGACACAGAGAAGTGTCATAAAAAGTGACCCTTCCAACTTGGACTTCCCACCCTCCAGAACTGTGAGTCTAAGAAACTTCTATTTGTTATAATTTGCCCAATCTGTGGTGTTTAGTTAAAGCAGCAGCAAAGAGAGAAAGATGCCAAGACACATGACAATATATTTTTACTTCTTATAGAATTTATCACGCCACTCATTGTGCTTATATGAGCTGGCTCATTGCGGTCATACATTTTTCTTTCAGGAGATGGGAAATTCTTTGGAGGCTGGGTCTTTTTATCACCAAGATTGAGTTCAGAGTACATAGAACTTAGTACAAACCCAATAAAGACTAGCTGAATGAAGCAGTACTAAACTCATTCAAACAACAAAAAGCATTCATTGACACAGACAATGAACATGCATTTATTACTCATGAATCTACAGCGCTGCTGGGGTGGCTTTGCTTCAAGCTATGGATCAACTGGTATGTAACACTTGTCTTGATTTGGGTACAGGCTAGAGGGGCACACCTACCTAGGTCATGTTTTTCTTTTATTTTCTTTTTAAAGATTTATTTATTTATTTGAAAGTCAAAGTTACACCGAGTGAAAACAAGAGGCAGAGAGGGAGAGACGTCTTCCATCAGCTGGTTCACTCCCCAGTTGGCCTCAATGGTCGGAGCTGCGCCAATCCAAACCCAGGAGCCAGAAGCTTCATCCAGGTCTCCCACGTAGGTGCAGGGGTCCATGCACTTGGGCCATTTTCTACTGCTTTCCCAGGCCATAGCAGTGGCCTGGATCAGAAGTGGAGCAGCCAGGACTTGAACCAGCAACCATATGGGATGCAGGCACTGCAGGCAGCTGTTTACCTGCTACGCCACAGCGCCAGCCCCACCATGTTTTTCTCTGGGTGGCAGTCAGAAGCTGTCAGATGGGTAACTGGAAATACATGGTGTCTTTTGTGTCTTATATTTAGAACTAGCACCTTTCACATTGACTGGCATTCCATTGTCCAAAGCAAGTCAAGAGGCAAGCCCTATGTCAATGTGGTGGGAAAGTATACTCCTCCTGTTGAGGTAGTAGAGGGTAGACAGGGGAATGGTGTTAGATTTTGGCTGATCCAACACAATCAATCACAAACACCAAATATCCATATAATAAAAGGTACTGTCACCCAGTTTGTTAGCTTACAACTATCCAGAATCTTAGAGTATTCTGGTGTTCTGTTCTTTTTTTTTTCCTTTTTCTTTTTTTGACAGGCAGAGTGGACAGTGAGAGAGAGAGACAGACAGAAAGGTCTTACTTTGCCGTTGGTTCACCGTGCTGATTCGAAGGCAGGAGCCAGGTGCTTATCCTGGTCTCCCATGGGGTGCAGGGCCCAAGCATTTGGGCCATCCTCCACTGCACTCCTGGGCCACAGCAGAGAGCTGGCCTGGAAGAGGGGCAACCGGGACAGAATCCGGTGCCCCAACCGGGACTAGAACCTGGTGTGCTGGTGCCACAAGGCGGAGGATAAGCCTATTGAGCCGCGGTGCTGGCCTGGTGTTCTGTTCTTACATAGAGAATATTTTCATTGTTCACTTTTTCTTTAAACTTTATTCACACAGGCTGAAATTGTATTCAATAAAGCTCCTGAGATATCTGCCTCTTTGGAAAAAAAAATTAAAAAAGAAAGATATAGTCAATCACCCTTTCTTTAGTGTAAAGCATCTAAAACATCTCAGAGAGATAAGAAAGATGGGGAATTGCCTCATTATCAAGAACCGAGAAAACATTTCATGATTTCCATTGATGATTGCTTTTCAACTTAATAAAATTAACTGACAAGAAGTTTCATTGTGGTTCAGCATTCATACAATAAGCTACAGTTTGGTAATTTCCCCCCCTATAGTTCTGGAGATGTAATCAACCTTCTTCATATTTGAAGACCATTAGGCAATTGTTCCTATGTTTGTTCCTCTAGATTGACATTTCTTTCATCTTTCCTTCTGCATTTCACTTGTCAAACCAGATCCAACATTGTTGATTTTTCTGGAACTTCCCCCAAAGCATTTAGAGCCAAAAGCTATATTGGGATCTCTTCTTACCCTCAAACAAAGCAGGAAAGTGAATCTTATTTCCTTAGAGAACAAATATTGGCAAATTCCCAACTGAAGAGAAACATATGGGTTCACACTCCCAGTCCCACATTTTTCTAACCCTCACTCCAATCTACAAACATATCAGAGTCAATTTAACTAAACTATATTGGATCAAAGAAGAACTCTGAGTAGTGTGAAGTCAGGCTTCAAATATCAGCTAAGCACAGTTTGGTTACAGAAAGGAAAACATGCCTCCTGGAGTGAGACATCTTTCTTGTCCAGACGTTCAAAGAGTGTTATTCTTACTAAGTTTATGGTACCCACACTGGGAGCACAGTTCATTACTTCAGAATTTTTGCCCAATTTCCAGAGAAAAAGTCTCCCGTCAGCTGCCTAGTGCTTTCCCTGAAAGATTTGATCACAGTGAAGACAAAATAGATCACTAGACGATCTGCACCTGCACTTGGTCAGATGGGGACAATAAACACTTCCAGTAGATCCCAGAACTAAAATTCTTACTTAAGTTTTACAATTAGAAAAATCATGTTTCAAAAATTTTTATTCATTTATTTGAGGCAAAGGAACACACACACACAGAGGCAGGGAGAGAAAATCCCAAACCATTGGTTCATTCTCAAATACCTAAAACAACCAGGGCGGGAGCAAACCGAAGCTGGGAGTGAGAAATGCAATCCAGCTCTCCCACGTGGGTTGCAGGGACCCAATTACTTGAGTTATCACTGCTGCCTCCAAGAGTGCGCATTAGCAGGAAG
Organism: Oryctolagus cuniculus; assembly: GCF_051225735.1. Classification (NCBI taxonomy): domain Eukaryota; kingdom Metazoa; phylum Chordata; class Mammalia; order Lagomorpha; family Leporidae; genus Oryctolagus; species Oryctolagus cuniculus. The sequence goes on along the minus strand of NC_142872.1, from coordinate 130,698,247 downwards.
CATCTTAACTGCTGGGATAAATGCTTACTCCTTTTTCTTTTTCTTAAATCTTGTATGTTGTGTGATGGAATGTAAGATTCATTCACACTTTAATCATTTAACTCATCTGCTTAACCAAATCCCACTGAAACAAAAAAGTTATAATGTGTCAATATCAAAGCATACAGAAAAAGACACACTTTGGAAAATAATTTAGTACATTCCATTTTGGCAAGAGAAGAAATGAAAGGACACCCGGTATTGTGCCATGTATCAGTAACTCACATATTCAAATTCAGATCACGAAATGGAAATAATGTGCCTTCCAATTCTCTTCATTCCATCACTATATCAAAAAGCATGTGCAGAACACCTACCACAGAACTATCACTTTCCCTGATTCCTGAGAAATTTGCAAAATCAATGAGTCTGAGTTATTGTACACATTTATTTACTCTCAGAAACATTAGGGAACAAATAGACTTGAATCACACAGATATTGAATTACTCTTAAGGCCTAAAAGAAATGGGCACCAACTTAAAAAAACTAGGCAAGAATGCTAAAAAAACAACAACAACAACAACAACAAAAAACACCTTGCCAAGGCCCAGGCAAATAGATGTACCCATTCTGCAGTGTGTATTCCATCATACTCACAAGAGTAGAAGCAAGAAAAATTTAAGTAGCAAGGGAAATACAATCGAACAGTTGGTGGGCTGGTGAGAGTGCTTCTTGCTTCTTGGGTCACACATTCTGGATGACTGCTTAAGTGCCTTACCCTCTCCTAAACCACTTCATGAGTCGGTCTCTTGCTTCGTAGTTTCAGCACCCACATGTAACTGCACTCAGTCTTAGGTTCTCAGCCTAAGTGCTGCACAGGGAAGGGTAACCTCTGCTGAAGTCCATTGCTCCTTGACTTTCATGAAAAAGGAAAAATTATCAAGTAGCAGTTTAATGCAGTGAAAGCTCACTTCATTTTCCCATTCAATGGCCCACCTCAAGTCTACATACAGATCTTCATGGTGCCCACAGCCTGTGCTATATTGCTTCCATGTCTCCATATCTGCCCTTGTTATTCTCAACTGCCATGAGGCTTGCTGGACCTGAAAGGAGACAAGAATCTCTGGAGCAGACTAACTAGGTGTCTTTGTTCTATAGGAAGTGTCCCTGCTCCTCTGGATGCATGAATCCATGTGTATTCACTCATTTTTTTTTTTAACTTTTGGACTCATGTATAGAAGTGAGGATTTTTCTATCAAATTTTCCAGACCTGGTTACTATTTTCTATGTGTATGTATGTGTAATATACATGTCTGTGTGGATTTAGTAAAACAGTCAACTAAAATTTATTGAGGGGCTGCTATGGTATGTTAGATACTCTGTAAGACCCTGACATGAAAGTCCAGTTGTGGATCATAAATCGTAGACTTAATTCTCAACAATTACAGTCTACTGTGGAGACAGGTGATAACATTTAAACGATACTTAAAACTTTGTTAAGGCATCTGACACAGGAGTGATTACTAAAAATTCATGTAAAAGGGGAAGCAAATTCAGCCAAGACAGTAGAAAACATTTCCCTGAAAACAGGTATGTTTCATTTTGGCCTGAAATTTAAAGAACTGTCAGATGATAAGGAGATTGATGGGAAGGGACATATTCCAAGCAGTAGGAACAGCATATGAAAAACATGTTTGAAAAATACACAAAAATTGGGGCCAGTATTGATGCTCAGTGAGTCAGTCTGTAACCTCCTTTGCTGGCATATCATCTCAGAGCACTAGTTTGTGTACTGGCTGCTCTGCTTCTCATTCAGCTCCCTGCCTATGTACCTAGAAAGTCATGAAGATGGGCCAAGTCCTAGGAACCCTGCAACCCACAACATAGACACAGATGGAGTTCCAGGCTGCTAGCTGGGCTACGGTGGCCATCTGGGGAGTGAACCAGTGGATGGAAGATCTCTTTCTGTCTTTCCCTTTTTCTCTGTCACTCTTCCTTTCACATGAATAAAATAAATCTTGGAAAAAATAAAAATGTACAAAAATCTATTGTGTACTCAAAGGGCTTTTTAGATCATGGTAAAAATTTTAGAATTAGTCACAAAATGGCTAAGAGGTTCTTTGCAGGATTTTAAATATTAGGGGAAAATGGTAATACCTGCGTTGCCAAACAACCATGCTGAATGCTATATGAACAGTTTTTTGAGTGAAGCAAAAAGAGATACTTTGAGGCAAGTTAGGATGTTTTCATGTGAGTATAGACAAAAGTGTCAATAGCAATAGAGATAGAAAAAATAACAGAATACATGTGAGATATATTTTGTTCATCAAATTCACTAAGAACAAGTTGCCCTTGAATGAGGGTACAGTGCAGTAGTAGGTACTAAATTGATTCTAGGATTCTACCACGAGTAACTTAGATGGAGAACATTGCATGAGAATCAATACTGAAAGTAATGAATTTAATTAAGTGTTCAGTTGATATGCCTATGACACATCCAGGAGAAAATAAGGTACATATTTTGGGAGGGAATTGAGACATATGAATCATGATTATAAAGTTAGAATTTAGATAATATTTGAATACATGAGAAAGAATTGTCTCATGTTGAAGGTCCAGAGAAATCCCTATGAAGTTCAGGTAAACAAGAAATAAAATCCAAGACTGACAACTTGGACACCAAGGGGAGAGTATTCCAAAAGAATAAATATCCCCTCGTACAGAGTGATGGTAAGGAATAGTAGGAATAGCAGACAGCAAGCTGTTGCCAGATCCCCTTTCCAGGACTGAACTTCTCATTGCTGCTGCTGCTGGGAGTGTTGGCAGCAAACAACTCACCATTAACCTTGTCCTGAAATTTGTCCCCAGCTAAAGAGAACCACCTACGGCCATGCATTCTTTCCAGGATGACCAGCATCTGATGACTGCCCACCGGGGGAAAGAAGGCTGCTGCCCTTGCCGCAGTCCAGAACAACACCGTAGGGCCATCTCAGCTCCAAAGCTCCTCTTCAGCTTGGGCTTCAGCATTTGTTACAGCTGCATCACATCTGACTTCTGCCTCTGCCATCCTGCTTCCTTCACTCCCCAACTGGTGTTGCTCTGAGAGTGCTCCCTACCAAGGACTCCACTCAAATCTTTATTTTAGAGTTTGTTTCCCAGAGAACTGATTTTTCTCAGTGGGATAAATACTGTAAACACTAGAAGACCCGTTGGACATATGGACATAGAAGATACGGATGGTCTTAGCAAGCACAATATTTTTCAGAAATGTAGCAAAAAAAATGTTATAATGCTCCCCTGTTCCACAATTTCACTCTCTGTAGTTTCAGTTACCCATAGTCAACTATAATCCAAAAATATTAAATGAAAAATTCCAGATGTAAATAATTTATATTTTAAATTCCATGCTGTTCTGAGTAGTATGATGAAATCTCATACTATCTGCTCCGCCTTGCTCCATCCTCCTCAGAATGTAAATTATTGCTTTGTCCAGCATATCTACTCTATATAAAGCTTACGCATTAGTTACTTACTAGCCATCCCTGTTGCCCCTGTGGAAGACCCAGGCTGAGTTTCCAGTTCCTTGTTTGCACCTGGTTAAGGCTTAGCTGTTTTGGGCATTTGGGGAGTGAATCAGCAAATGGGCAATCTCTATCTGTCTCTCTGCCTCTCAAATAACAAATAAAATAAATAGACAAATAAATTTTTAAAAATCATATATTCTCAATGCAACAATTATACCTAAGAAATATATACCAGGTAGGATTTTCATTTGTTTAGCAACACAAAAATACAATTACTTTGGGGTATATAATAATTGTAATTATTATATATAATATAGTAATTGTATATATATGGTTTTCTTTCCTTTCAAGTTATTGAATGCGTAAAGTCTGTTTTATAGTAATTTGACATATCCTGATCTAATCCTTCTGTTGATTACCTGTATCCTTTGCATTCAGAATTTGGATGAGCTAAAGGTCTACAAACACTAAAGAGTAGAATATTTTTAAAGAAGAGTATATGAAATGCTGAGTGATATATTTCAAGTCCTCTGATAACAATATTCTGTCCTGCTTTCTGTCTGACACCTGATATAGTGTTTCTTCCCTTTCCTTAGAGTAAGTTACTAATGAATCTTTCCCTATGAAATCATTTGTTATGGCCAAATGTTGCTCATATGTGAATGAAAGCACCCTGGTCTCTTGGTAACCCTGTGGCCTAAAAAAATGAGAAATCATAAAGATAGCATAAATCAGTATAACTGGAAACCCCAAGACAATAAATTCTGATTTGGCTGAAAGAGAGTACTTAAAAGCTCCTAACATTCAAATAGAAAAAAAGGAAAGGAAAGAAAGAAGGATTTCATGGAAGAAAAACCTAGTGAACAATAAAGAATGGAAACTACAAAAAAAGTTTTTAAAAGGATGATAGAATTTTTAATTTCAGCTCCAAAAGGCGAGACCTTGAAGTTGTCACTCCTGTTCTTGCAATAAGAAAAAGCGAAGCAAATTGAAAATCAATGACTTTTCTTGGACTCAGTAGAGAACTCTTTCCTCCCCTAAAAAATGGAGAGACAAGGGCATCCAGAGAGTCACAGCCAAGAGCTGTGTCCCTGAAGTAGAAGTCACTGAGCCATAAACTGGCTGAAACATTGAAATGGTAATTTTAATCAATTTCTGGAGGTGGAATATAGACTAGAATATGGATGATAAAGTCTTGGAGGTTGCTGTCACAGGGGCTACCCTATACTTCTCAGGGCAGTGATCCAGGAAAATCCCTTATGGTTCCAGTAGGGTGAGAGGGAAAGTGTTCATTGTGGACAACACCAAGAGCATCCTTCATAAGAAAGGTCTACCCTCCAGAAGAAAAGGACTTTAGAAGACCCTTATCCACCTAAGAGCACTTACCCAATTCAGCTCCCTGTTTGCTTCACCTAAGGAGAGAAAGATAGTCAAAAGGGGTCAGAGCATTAAACAAATGGAATGCAAATATTACAGTTTGAAATGACAGGAGCAAGTTGGTAAGAGAACAAGAGGAGGTGGAAATAATCATCACTGTAACTTAGACAACAGTTAAACAAATGTTTGACTTATCTGAATGACATTTTAAAATAGCTATGAATGATGTGTTACAAGATTTAAAGGAAAAAATTAGGCAACATACAAGAACAGATGTATAATGCCATCAGAAATGAAAATCCTAAAACAATAGGAAAAACATAAAAATCACACTAGCAGATAAAGAATGCTTTCAATGGGCTCATTAGTAGACACAAAACAGCTAAGAAAAGAATTAGTAAACGTGAAAATAAGTCAACTGAAATTTCAAAGCTGAAATACAAAGAGGAAAAAAAAAGGGAATTCAAGAACTGTAAAGTAGTTTTAAAATATTTGAAGGAAATAGAAGAAGTACTTTAAACAGCAATGGCTGAGGTCATTCCAAAATGAATGACTGACAGCAAACCACAGTTTGGAAAGTTCAGAGAATACCAAGCAAGATAAATACAAAACACACATAAAAGTATACACTCATGTTTACACACACACACACACACATACTCCTAGGCATGTCATCTAGAGGGTGCATAAAATTAAAGACAAAAAGATAAATTTTAAAGAAGATAGAAGAAAAAACAATATCTTGTCTACAGAGGAACAAGGATAATATAGGAAGACTTCTCATTAGAACATGAAAATAGAGTGAAGTAAGATATTTAAAATGTTGGAAGAAAAAAGCTCCAACAAAAAACTCCAAACCCAGAAAAATTAGCCGTTAAGAGCAAAAAGGAATATTCGCCAACCATTAAACAATGAGTAACATTGTATTGAGTAAGTGAAATGAATAATAAAGTAAAGAAGAAAGACTTGAGAATATTTTATTATAAGGCATTTGTATCACACATGAAGCAATATCATGCTATTTACAGGTATACTTAAATTACTCAAATATATATATTGTAAGCCTAGGGAAACCACCAAAAAGATTTTTAGAAGATGCATAATTCAAGAAAATAGAGGGAAACTTATTAAAACCAGAAAAAACAGGGAAAAGAAAAAATAAACAAAAAACATATGTAACAGATAGAAGAGTAAAAACATGGTAGATCTTAACCCAGACAGATCAACAATGATATTAAATATAAATAAACAAATAAAAAGGCAGATATTGAGTAGATAAAAATAATATCCAACTATGCATTCACATTAAGAAATCCAACTTAAATATAAAGACCCAGATAAGTTAAAAGTAAAGAAATAAAGATATATCATGCATTTCTAGATAACAACAGTAGAAACAACAACTATAGTAGCTAAAATTAATTTCTTTCTTTAAAGATTTATTTATTTATTTGAAAAGTAGAGTTACACAGAGAGAGAAGGAGAGGCAGAGAGAGAGATCTTCCATCTGCTGGTTCACTCCCCAACTGGCCACAACTGCTGGAGCTGAGCCAATCTGAAGCCAGGAGCCAGGAGCTTCTTCCAGGTCTCCCACGTGGGTGTAGGGGCCCAAGGACTTGGGCCATCTTCTACTGCTTCCCTAAGCCATAACAGAGAGTTGGATCAAAAGTGGAGCAACCAGGATTCGAACTGGTACTCATATGAGATGTCAGCACTGCGGTGGCAGCTTTTACCACAGCACCAGCCCTGCTAAAATGAATTTAAAACAAAGAATATTCATAACAAGGAATATATTCAAAGATAAAGACAGGCAATATTTAGTAACAAAAGGATTTTTTCTCTAGGAAGACAATACTAAGGTTGTGTTTAACAATAAAGCATCATATATATATGTATATACACATATATAAAATACACATGACATAAAAATTGACAGACCTTAGAGCAGAAATAGATAAATATATTATTAGAGTTGGACACTTTCACACTCCTTAACCAACAAACGATAGATCAAGTATGCAGAAAATCAATAAGGTTTCAGATGACATGATTAGCAATACCAATCAATTTACTCTAATTGAAATTGATTTAATACTCTATTTGTGGCAAAGTGCATATTCTTCTTTAAATCACATGGAATATAAACCAAAATGTAGCAAGTTTTGTCCCATGAAATATACCTTTACACCTTTAAAGGAGTATAAATCATACAATATCAGAACACATGTAATTATACTACAAGTCATTAACTGAATGATAGCTAGAAAATCTACAAATATTCCAAAATGAAGCAAAGGATTTCTGCATCAACCACAAATTGAAGAAGAGCTCTTTAAAGAAATATAATGGTTTTGTCGGGGCCGGCGCTGTGGCACAGCAGGTTAAAGTCCTGGCCTGAAGCACTAGCATCCCATATGGGCGCTGGTTCTAGTCCCGGCTGTTCCTCTTCTGATCCAGCTCTCTGCAGTGGCCTGGGATAGCAGTAGAAGATGGCCCAAGTCCTTGGGCCACTGTACCCATGTAGGATACCCAGAAGAAGCTCCTGGCTCCTGGCTTCAGATTGGTGCAGCTCCAGCTGTTGCAGCCATCTGGGGAGTGAACCAGCAGATGGAAGACCACTCTCTCTGTCTTTACCTCTCTCTGTAACTCTTTCAAATAAATAAAATAAATCTTTAAAAAAAGAAAGAAATACAAAATGCTTTGAACTCAATTAAATAAAATAGTTTTTCAGAATTTGTAGATCATGGTGAAAGCAGTGCTCCCAAGAAAACTATAGCACTAAATGCATATATTAGAATGATAGTCAAAAATCAATTACATAAGCTGCTGGCTAGGGAAAAATGAGAACATTAAACCTAAAGTAAAATAATAAAACATTGTAGCATAAATCAATGAAATCAATGAAACACAATAGAGGAAATCAATGAAATCTAAAGTAACTCAAAAAATCAATAAAATCAAAAATCTTCTACTCTAATCAACAAAAGAAAAGAGAAGACATAAATTGACAATATCAAAAATAAAAGAGGTATCATTAATATTTTCTATGGCTTGAACAAGATATAGCTCCCAAATTCATGTGGAAATTAAACCTCAAAGTCATAATTTAATGTTACTAATGATGGAAACAATCTAATGATGACTGGACATGGGGTTTACTGGAAGTTCCTTAAGCCGTTGGATGTAGGCAGTGCTCCTGAGAGGGTTGATTATAAAATCGGCGTTGGGCCCAGTCACTCTCCCTGCTTCCTGGCTTACTATGTGATTCTTCTTTCATCCCCATTCCATGATCCACAACTGCCACCCTCTGCAGAGGCCAATCCAATAGGACACCCAGTCTTTGACTTGCACCAGAAAACTGTGAACTGAACAAATTATTTCTTTTTATAAACTTAGTTTTCTCAAGTATTTCTTTGCAGTGTTGAAGAATTGCTAATAATACAGTACTGAAGCATGCAAAATAAAGGAATAATAAAGGACAATCACAAACAACTGTAAGAAACACACACACACACACACAAACTCTGACCACAATTTTGGTAAATTAGATTATTTGGAACTATTTTTTTTTAATACAAATTACCAAATATGCAGAATGGATAAAAAGATAGCTGGAATACATGTATAAGTATTTTTAAAATTGAATCATTTCTTAATTAATCTTGTCAACGAATGCATCAGATGGCTTCATCAATAAATGTTACCAAACATTTAAGAAAGAAATAATAGAAATTTTCCATAATCTTTTCCAGAAAATTAAAGCACAGATAACATTTCCTAACTAGTTCTGAGGTCAACACTACCTTAATACCAAAATCAAATAAAGAAAAGACCAATATCTCACATAATCAGACAGCAAAATACTATGATGCTGATTAGGAATAAAAGGGAAGAAATTCTTGCCTTGCTTCTAGTCCTTGCTTCTAGGAGTTTGGATGTGATCCTCTTCGCCATGTTGGCGGGGCTGGCGGGGCGTGCCCTTCAGCGGGAGGGACCTGGTGGAGCTGTGGGACTGCATTAGGAGGGTGCTAAGAGCTGCCAGCCCGGCCCTGGAGGAGCTCCTGACTTGCTGCTCAGCCTGGACCGGTGCGAGAGGCCTATGGCGGAACTGGCGTGGCACCACCGGTGCTTCGCCCCCTTACAGAAAGAAGCCGAGGGCGAGGAGAGGAGATGACTGTGATACATTCCTGGGGGTTCCCGAGGACCCAGAGGCCCCGGAGTACCTGGCGGGCCTTGGCTTGCTGCTGGGCGCTGGAGCCGCGATGCTATCTGGCTCTGGCGGCCCCAGCCCGGTGTCCCTGCAGTCAGTCTCACAGAGCCTGGAGCAGGTGCAGCCCTGTGGGCAGAGCGCGTCTGGCGCGGTCTCCCAGCCTAGCCTCGTGGTTTGTGTGGGGTGCACCTGCATACATGGCCTCAAGGGAAGCCCTGAGTGTGCCTGCCTTTCTCACCTGTACAGGTGTGGCCTCAGGGCCACAGGGAGCCTGAGCTTGCAACTGAGCCTGAACAGGAGCCTGAGCCGGAGCCTGATCCCGCCGCCGCCACCCCCTGCCTGCCTCTCCCCTCTCTGGACAGCTGCAAGAGGAGAGGAGACCTGGTACCAGCCCAGCCCCCAGGCCTGTCCCTGTGGCCACCCCCTCTAGCTCCTGCCCCTAGGAGCAGTGGGGACGCGGTGGTGCCAGAAGTTCCAGCCTCCAAGGGCTCAGCTGCCTCTGTGGGCCTGCTGCATCTTGCCGGTCCCAGCCAGGGGCCCGGCCCGGAGCCGAAAAGTGGACCCCCACCCCCGATAGCCTGCCTTCGGGCACGTGAACAGGGGTCCGCCAGCTGAGCTGCCTGAGGGTTTTCATTTGCTCGAGACCTTAATCATAGCTGTATGGATAAAAAGGAAAATTGTCAAAATATCTGAAGTTATGCTGCCCAAGATTTACAGATGGTAAATGAGATATATTTAAGATGTTCAACATCATTTGTCACTATCAAATTAAAACAACACTTACTAGAATGCACACTTACTAGAATGACTAAAATCTAAAACACTGACAATATTATTTGTTGGCAAGGATGTGGAGAAATAGAAATTCTCACTCATTGCTAGTAAAAATACAAAACTGTGTAGCCACTTGGAAAGACAATTTGGCTGTTTCCTACAAAGTTAAATAGTTTTACCATACCATTCAGCAATTGTGTTTTTAGTTATTTATTTACATGCAAATTTAAAACCACAGATAAACTTGCAGACATACGTTTGTATCATCTCTTATTCTTAATCATCAAAAACAAGAACAACAAATAGTTCCTGCAATAAGTGACTGGATAAGCAAACAGTGCTATATACCTACAATGGAATGGTTTCCGGTGATAATAAGAACCAATCAAGCCATGGCAAAATTTCAATGAATCTTGGACGCACATTGTAAGTGAAAGAACTTAGTCTTAAAAATTACATACTACAATGACTTCACATAGATAACATTCTGGAATAGACAAAACTACAGAGGTGGTACCAGAACAGTGGGTACCAGAAGTTTGGAGAGGGAGAATGGTTGTGGATTGTACATACACAACACTGAATAATATGTACGTGTCAAAATTCATACCATTAACATCTTACATTTGTGTGGTACATTTGTAACAATTAATGAACCAATAGAAATACATTATTATTAAGTAGTTCATACTTCACTCAGATTTTCTTACTTCTTTTTTTGGGGGGGGGGACAGGCAGAGTTAGACAGTGAGAGAGAGAGAGAGAGAGAGAGAGAGAGAGAGAAAGGTCTTCCTTTTCCATTGGTTCACCCCACAATGGGCGCTGTAGCCAGCGCACCTCGCAGATCTGAAGCCAGGAGCCAGGTGCTTTTCCTGGTCTCCCATGCGGGTGCAGGGCCCAAGCACTTGGGCCATCCTCCACTGCACTCCCTGGCCACAGCAGAGAGCTGGCCTGGAAGAGGGGTAACCGGGACAGAATCAGGCACTCCGACCGGGACTAGAACCCCGGGTGCTGGCACTGCAGGCGGAGGATTAGCCTAATGAGCAGTGGCGCCGGCCAGATTTTCTTACTTCTAAAGCCACTATCTGTTAATAAGAAAGGAAACCACTACACCACCCAATGCCTCAATCCTTCTTCCTACAGGACATGTCATCTTCTAATGGATTTTCTGATTTGCTTACTCATTATTGTTTATTGAGTCCCAGTGCAAGAATATGAGATGCATGAGATGAACACTGAGTTCACTGTCTTATCTGAAGTGTGTCAAGTAGAGCTTATCACTGAGTAGCTGCTTAACAAATATTTGTAAGATCACTCAGCAATCAATCCTGTTTTCTGAGAAGAAATAATTACATAAATATGTTAAACATTTGTGTACATATGTGCTGTGTATGACTGTCAATCATCCATGTGTGTATATATTCATCATGTGTGTATGTACTGATTATCTATCTATCAACCTATCTATCTACATATCTACCTACCTACCCATCTATTTTATCTACAATCTTGGAATGGCAGTAATTGGAATGCAATTACTGGTGCAGCAGCTAAGTCCAGAGTTCTTTCCTTCCTCACCGATCTTCTCCTGGGATGTGTGTGTGTTCATCTCCATGAAGAATAGCACCAGATTTGCCTGAAGGTTACCAACAGTTTCAAAGTTGGGAGCTTGAAAACATGCTAGATCACCATTGCCCCAGTCTGTCTTCATGGGTTCTAACTCATGCTTGCAGTTTGCAATTACTTTTTTTTTCTTTCCTGTCTTCCCTCTTCTACTGCCTATCTTGACAATTTTAGGCCCAGTCCTAAACCCAGAAACAACAGCTGTACACAAACCCTTTAAACAAGTTCCTACAGTGCCATAAGGTAGAGTTTCTTTTCTAAATCCCTATTTATACTTATAGGTCATTCCTAATAGTTCTGTTCTCAGAGAGCAATCACAACTAATGTCTAATAGGTACAAGGTATTGTGTTAAACACTTCACATGTATCACTAAATATACACAAAAATTCTATGTGGTCTATATAGAGGACATTTGTCCAATATTTGTTCTGCTGTTCATTATTTGTGCATAAATGCACCGTATGAACTAAAAAGAACACACGCTTGCTCTTCCTGATGCAAACATGGCCCTGTAACCAAGGCTTGGCCAGCTGGATGCTCCTTCTGAAACTGTGAATTGGGAATGCATGAATGAAGAAGGTGATGTAACTTATAGCTCACACAATAGACAGAAGGAGCATGCTAACCTGACATGTGAATCACATGTGTGATTTGACAGTGTTACTCCTCTGGGAAATCTTCCTCCAGTACTTCCCATTTTGCCCAAGTTTGCAAGAAAATCTTGAATAATGGGGCCAGCATTATAATGTAGCATATAAAGTAGTTGCCAGACACACCGGCATCCCATAGTGCCTGTTTGTGTCCCAGCTGCTCCACTTCCCATCCAGCTCCCTGTTGATGGCCTGGGAAAAGCAGCAGAAGACGGCCTAAGTGTTTGGGTCCCTGCCACCCACGTGGGAGACTGGGATGAAGCTCTTAGCTCCTGGCTCCTGGCTCCTGGCTTCTGCCTGGCCCTGTCACAGCCATTGTGGCCATATGGAGAGTAAACCAGTGGATGGAAGATTCTTTCTCTCTCTTTCTCTTTCTCTCCTCTTCTTCCTCCTCCTCTTTCATCTATAATTCTGACTTCGAAACAAAAAATAAGTAAATTTATTTTTAAAAAACTTGACTGTGAAGGTACAATTTTTATCTGTATATTTTGGATGGGGACAGAAAAGTAGAAGTTGAAGAAGTTCAGCAATTTCACCCAAATTCAAGGCTGCTGACCTTGTGTGTATGTCTCTCTTACTTACTTATTTACTGGTGCTATTCCTTCATTTACTTTACTGTCTTTTAATTCTTTTTGTAATATGTATTTTTTAAATCATCTCCATTTTGAAAAGCAAAAATGTCAAAAGAAAGCATAATATGTAAACACATTAAAATACACCCTTCTCATTTAAATAGTTAGAAAAAAAGGCATTCATTAACATTACATAATCATGTCCTCAATAGTTTTCATACCTGGGCTGGTGCCGCGGCTCACTAGGCTAATCCTCCGCCTAGCGGCGCCGGCACACCGGGTTCTAGTCCCGGTAGGGGCGCCAGATTCTGTCCCGGTTGCCCCTCTTCCAGGCCAGCTCTCTGCTGTGGCCAGGGAGTGCAGTGGAGGATGGCCCAGGTGCTTGGGCCCTGCACCCCATGGGAGACCAGGAAAAGCACCTGGCTCCTGGCTCTTGGCTCCTGCCATCGGATCAGCGCGGTGCGCCGGCCACAGCGCACCAGCCGCGGCGGCCATTGGAGGGTGAACCAACAGCAAAGGAAGACCTTTCTGTCTGTCTCTCTCTCTCACTGTCCACTCTGCCTGTCAAAAAATAAAAAAAAATAAAAAAAAATAGTTTTCATACCTGTTTTAAATTTGTTGATGACAATTACATTGTGTCATAATGAATAAAGGTAAAAGTTTTGATTTTGCAATATACAAAAAAAAAAAAAAAAAAACCCAGGTAGCCATCTATGACAAATTAGTTCCTAATTCTTAATATAGCTTTTCAAAAGCCATGACCAGCGTCTGCTGTATCATGCACGAGTGAGCCGACTGCCAGGAAAAGCCTCTGTTCTTTCTCTCAGGGACATTTGTAGCCCTGGATAGAAAAACTGAGTGACTTGGGGTTCACAGGTGGTGTGTTTATCTACAATCCCTGTTTAAGGTCATGGCTTTGGAAAAGAAACAAAAGGACCAGCTGGACACGCAGACAGTGCTGAAGTTCAGAATCTGTTCTCAGACCACAGCTCATAGCAAGAACAATGAGCTCCTGGCAGTGAATTCAGTGCCTCATATGTAGGGAGGGAAGGGTAATTCTGGCAGCAGGCTTGTCAAGCTGACCAAGATGGCCCTGATCAGAAGGGGAGAAGAAGAAAATTTCACTGATTAAACTCTAAAATTACTATAATGCAAGCCGAAAATCTGTTAAAGGAAGTGTAATAATATTAGAAAGCCTACAAATTCATTTTCTAGAGAATGATGCAGAAAAATGATATGGAACAATATGTAGATCTCATGTACCCTGTGTGAAATTTACAGGGAATAAATTGGACCATACAACAAACCTGGATACATTTAAAAGGATTTAAATCATGCAAAGTATGTTCTATGACCACAGTGGTGCTAAATTAGAAATCAACAACAGAAGGAAATTTGGGAATCCACAAATATTTGAAAATTAAACAACAGATTTTTAAGTAACCCATGAGTCAAAGACAAATTTGCATTGGAAATTAGAAAATATTTTGATCTTTCTGAAGATAAATTTACAGAGAAAAGATAATAAAATGAAAAATTTAAGTATTGGAATGCACATCACAAAAAACAATGAATACAATTTGTATGTTTACTACATGTCTTGTATTTTGTGCATACTTTCTCTTTTAACTCTCCCAGTAGACCAATCAGGTGGGCACTGTTCATCCCTAAATGTGATAAAATTTAGTGAGGGCACACGTTAAAAATGTGGTGGCATAAGACCAGCTCATGTCTAACACTGAACTTCTTTTTCTCTATATACTATCAACACAAGATTAATGTGGCCAACACTTATTGCTTAATTTTGCTTGAAACCTAGTAAGAAATTAAAATATGCAATATAAAAGGAAGAGACATATTACTTCATGACACCCTTGGGTTTGGAATTCCATGTTTCTCAGTGTGAGGCTGTGAAGAGTTACAGGAAAAATGTAGAATAAAGTTTATGCATATGCATTACCTACTATCTAGTTGGGAGGGAAATAAATGATTAAGATCCATTTCATAATTCTCATAGAACTAAAATATAGAAGTATTTGTTGAATAACCACTACCTTGAAATATAAAAATGAGTAAGATATTATATGACATGACTTAAATCACAAATAATCTTCTAGAATCAGATGATGAAGATGAACTTACTAATGATTTAATTAGGGTTTCCCAAAAACATGTTTTGTGATATTGATTGGTGTACAGGAAGTTTACTCAGGATCACTGTTTTTGAGAGGAGAAAGGTGTTTCTTGTTCCTTATGTTCAATTTTTACACATCTAAAACACCTTTGTTCAAAAATTTCATACAAATATCAGCACTAAGAATCATCTATGCAACTGGACATTGTTTCTAGAGGTGATCAAAATCAGAAAAATCAACTACATGGAAGCTGACTTGTGAATATTAAGCAAATAGTATTTTATCCAATTCACAAAGAATTACATGTAGCAATTCAGCTCCTATTTTTAGATGTTGCATTAGGTTAGGACATTATCTATCTTTGAAACTCCCCCTTGGAAATTGTATTCTTAAAGATGAAGGTTTTATAAGACTCACTTTCAACAGAGCTGAGGAAAGAAATAAATTTGTTTCAGCAAAGACATACTATGGAAGGAAAGCATGTAGTGACAAGTCTATAAATTCATACTTCAACTGAGTTTTCATAGTATTTACATTATAATTTTAGATGGGGTATGTGCAAAAATAGATGTAAAGTTCCCCAAATACTGTGTGATTTTCTATTCCCACTGCTGTGAACACCAAATCTATCATCCCTAGCACACGCTCCTCCCCAGGCTCCAGATTTGTAAACACAGCTGGCTATTCTGTACTCCCTATTCCCACTTCAGTGTTCCATAAATACCTGGAGTTCACTGAGTACAAGTACAATGATGACATTGTCTCCAGGTCCAAACCTGTCCACCCTACAATGTTTTTTGTTTCTGTGTACAGTACGATCATATGCCAAACCCTAAGCTTTCCTCTATCTCCCACATTCTCAATAACACTTATAGATCCCCCTTGTTATTATCTCATATTGAGTCCCATTCTTTTTATTTACATTACTACTACTTTGATTCAATCCCTTATTTCCCACATCTATAACATTATAACTGCAAAAATTTCCTAACTGCTCTTCCTGCTTCATTTCTAGTCCCTTGTTTTTCCTCATCAGTGTGATTTACACTAAAAATCCATGTTCTAATTTTTGCAATGTTTCCCCTTGCAAATAAATCAACTTTGCATTCTTAAGATATCACCCAAATGTTAATTATCCTTTCCCTTTTCCAGTGCACTTATCCAGATATGGACCTTATGATCTACACTGTAACTATTCTAAAATGCAAATATTCCTGAACATACCTTGCCTCAAACATTTGTTTCTTTGAGGGGAACATACTCATACTTCATAATCTTTTTTACCAATTTAGTGTGGGATTGTCCTTCAAAATTGCCTCACA
Source organism: Oryctolagus cuniculus (assembly GCF_051225735.1). Taxonomy (NCBI): domain Eukaryota; kingdom Metazoa; phylum Chordata; class Mammalia; order Lagomorpha; family Leporidae; genus Oryctolagus; species Oryctolagus cuniculus. The sequence goes on along the minus strand of NC_142872.1, from coordinate 130,682,079 downwards.
GCTAAAGTGCAAACTCTCAAAGAAGACTAAGAAATGTAGTTTGCAGACTTTCAGCCTCATTGATATTAAAATAAAATTGCTATTTCCTCTTTGGCTTCTTTCAAAGCTATTCAGTCCTCTCCACCTCTAGCATAGATAACATACTCTTAACAAGGATGTTGAGTTTTTTACAAGACAGAAAAAACTGTTCATTCCAAATAGTTTCTATTTTGTACTTGACAAAAATGAGAAGGCAAGGAAATCTAAGGGATTTTGGCTCTACTTTAAATTATATAGGAGAAATTACCAAAAAAAAGTATCTCAAAAAATGATTCTTCAAGTGGCACTAAGACAAAGTAGGAGAGTTGAGTGAATAAACTTTGTATTTGGTTAAAGAAATTGTATGGACATCTGAGAAATGTATTTCTCTCTCTCTTTCTCTCTCTCTTAAATATTCCCAGTCACATTACTGCAGGAGGAGGATTAAAGTAGCCATGTTTGTAGGGTCTGATCTTACTTCTTGAGCACATTGATTACTTAGGAGTGAGCATCTTTCATTAGGTTGAGCCAACTGAGATCTTTTCCCTAAGAATTTGGAATTGACCTGAAGAGCAAAAGAAGTTGTTTCACAGCAAAAGCTTATTTTAAAAACTGAAGCAGACATACATTTTTAAAAAGGACAGAGAAAACACAGCCTTGATTTACTACTGCTTTCCAGCTTTCCTTTTGATTTTTTTCTTAAGACCAGCATAACTTTCATGAATGTGGGCCTATACATTTATAACACTATCTTCAACTATTATTGCTGTTATTTGCAACCAACTCTTAACTAATATCTAAATAATTGATTATAAATCCACCTTATGAGCTTCAAGTATATTCATTTCTTCAAGAAGCACTCTTGAGTATATTCAATGCATCAAACGCTACGCTGGGAACTGAAGATACACAGATGGGCTCATCGTGGTCCTAAGACAAATTCTGAGCCTCAATTTGCTCTTCCTTTTCATAAGCAGAGTAATAGCAATGTTAACATCACGCTCAGGGAAAGAGTGTGAAAGAATTCTGGAAAGCAAGAATCAAACTGATTGCTATTTTTGTAGTCATTCTGACAAAATTTTGGCTTTCTAGCTTTTTTTGGATACTTCCGCAGTATCTAGGATAGCAGTGTTCCCATTTAGATTTTAATCTCTAAAACTTTTCCCTCACTAACAAGGGAGGCTACCAGCATTATTCTAAGTCAATTAGTTCCATTTTGTAAAGCTACTTTACTTAAAGATGAAAAGTTTGCAGTTCTGGCATCCCATGTGGGCAATGGTTCAAGTCCTGGCTGCTCCACTTCCAAACTAGCTTTCTGCTATGGCGTGGGAAAGCAGTAGAAGATGGCCCAAGACCTTGGGCCCCTACACCCATGTGGGAGACCCTGAAGAAACTCCTGTTTCCTGCTTAGGATTGGCACAGCTCTGACCATTGTAGCCAACTGGGGAGTGAACCAGCAGATGGAAGACCTCTCTCTCTCTACCTCTCCTTCTCTGTGCAACTCTGACTTTCAAATAAATCAATCTTTATAAGAAAAGAAAGTTCTTGGTAATTACTGACTCTTAGTAGTAGTGAGTGTGTCTAAATAACTGTGAAATGTAACCACACAGTACTTGTGTAGTATTATTGCCAATATACACTTCACTTTACTTGTCAGTTTTTCAATAGCACTCTATAAATTAGTAGTAATCAAAGAGTAAGTCAAGTGTTTACCTGGCAGTTAAGCAATGTACATACTAATGGCTCATTCTTTTTTAATAAGGTTATTGGTCTTCACTTTCCTTTTAAGTCTTACGAATTTTATCTATGGGTTACATTTTAAACATTTAAACATTTATTGTTAAAAACTATATTGGGGACTCCTATAGATTTCAGATTACTAATCAACGTTGATGCACAATTTATCACTAGGCACTAACCTAGCCTATCTCTTTAATGTATGTCTTAGTTAGAGCAAGAATAACCATAGTGTGTATTAACTCCAAAGCTTTACTGAATCACCAAAGCAGGATGATTATACACAATTTATTAACAGTAGGTTGCTGATTCCCAAATGGTATACTACTGATTATAAAACAATTTGACTGTAATCATTCTGTCGCAGTGCTTAAAGCAATGTACATTAACAGAAGATGAATTTTTTTCTACTATGGTTAAACAGTACAAATGTAAACATTGAAAATTCCCCAGTCTGATACAAAGCAAATATCACACTGTGTCTCCATATGGAACTTTGATGTGCAGGGAAATCTTACGTGCCACAGTGTAACACTCAAGTTTGCCTTCTGGAGGCTACATCAGAGGGCAGGGTAAGGCACAGTGTCATGACAAAGCCTTTCATCCTATTCATTCTGAAAGCATTCAACCCCACTGGCTCATATTGTACTAAGATATTAAGGACATGTTTAAATTAAGGAAGGGACAAACCATTTTCAATTTAAAAAATTATTCGGCACAAATTTGCCTTTGTTTTCTGAAGACATGGGTTATTATATCTAGGTTCCAGTTACAGGATTCCAGATCTCAGTCCCAGTCCCAGAGAGAAAATTCAGCAGACATATTTTTCCCTATGTAGCTTCCTACTGAGTCCTGATTTTCAAGAACCTTCCTCCACTGTTGGAAGTGTTAGAACCACGGATATTTTCAAACACATCAGGACCACACTGAGATCAAAGGAAGCCGAGCCTAGAGAACACTTGGCTTCTCACTGCTCTGCAAGTTAGAAACCTCCACTTTAAATAAGTATTATGTAGTTGCATGTGTTTCATTGTTTTGCAAGAATTACTCCTCTATCAAACAAGTTTGAATTACTCTCCTGTAAGTAAAGCAACAGATAGATTCAACATATCAGATTTAATATATGGTCCAGTTTCCCTAGGGCCTCTAGAAATATGACCAGAAAGAAAGCTCCGTTTACATTTGCCTTTGTCTCCTGCATCATGCACTCATTGATACACCTTCACAACTTCACTTCACATGATTGTAGCACTTTTGCTTTGAGACTTTAGTGTACTTAAATATATGACCTTAAAGATGTCTCAGAAAGTAGAAGCATCTTCCCACATATGAAAAATACAGTGGAAAATATTTTACTATGTCTTATTTTATACCTCTACCTAATTTCACAATGATTCTAGAACAGCAAATAATCACAAAACGGATAGATAGCTTAAAATTTTCAAGGTAGTCCCCCTCAAAATTTAGTAAGACAGTAAAGATATGAGTGTATTTTTAAGATATGGGGCAGATTGGGTTTTTGGCACAGTGGATAAGATATCGCCTTGGACATTTGCATCCCATATCCCATAGTATTTAGATGCATAAATCTCATATCATAGTGCCTGGATTTGAATACTGGCTATGCTCCCAATATCGGCTTTTTGATAATGTACACCTTGAGAGAAGGCAAATGATGGTTTAAGCATTTGGGTCCCTCCCACCCATGTGGGATACCCAGATAGAGTTCTGCACTACTGGTTTCTATCTGTCCTAGTCCAAGGTACTGTAGGCATCAGAGGATGAAAGGGAAATGAGTCAGTCTCTCTCTCTCTCTCTCTTTCCAAAATAAATAGATAATAAAAATATGAGGTATACAGAAGAAATTATTTGGTTACGAGATTAGTGATGCCCAACCCTGAAATAAATGAATGATTTTTCTCAGCCCATAAGAAGTCAAAATTAGACATCAAGTTATGTAATTTTGAAGAGTATCTAGGCTACACTAAAGAAGCTTCTCTGAGGAGAATCCGGCTGTGAACTTCAATCATTCAAACTGTGAGATTTTAAGAGATTCTAAATTGCAACTCATGAGAGTTTAGTTTCAAGAAAATTACTCTTTGTAGCAAAGGATGTGTTCTGATACTTTCTTTGCTCATTGGAAGAACTTTATCTGGTACCTTCTTTTCCCCTTTTTGACAGGCATGAGAGACTTGTTCTTTTCTGATCTGAGTCCAGTGAAATGTAGTACCCACTCAGAGTAGCTCATATATGGAACTAAGCAATATTTTTGAGAATAGACATGAACCATACCTGGAATACAGTCAAGGATGCTGAAAGGATCATTGTTTTGCTGGGAGAAGTATACTACTCTTTGGCCCCACTTGTGGATAGTCTTCCTAACAAGGACCCATAAAACTATTGGATACCAGTTAAGCTTACATCCATATCTGATGCTCACCAATGAAACAGGTATAGTCAAGTCTTCAACTTACCCTTCCTGGGAACAAGTCTCAGTGCATTTTTCTAAGGAGGCTAGAATTGATAATACAAAGTTTTGCTAGCACACACATTTTATTTTGTCCAACTTCTGTGGTCTACTTGAATGCCCAAGAAATTTTGGAAAGTCCCCCACACCCCTCTGAAAAAATCAAGGCTGTCCTTTTCTTCTCACTAGACCCATAATCCTGCCAGTTCTACAATATGGTATTTGCAATTGCCTTCTCTCCAGCCTCATAAAGCATGTAAAATACAGGCTCTGTATTCCCTCCTATCCAGAAACTTAGAATCAGGGAATTAAGTCATACTTTCTACATGGCACAAGAAAAAGGACCTACATGAGGGGGCAGAAGGTAAGACACCTCCCACACAGAGCCTCCCATACAAACTCTGTTGTTTCCATATTTCCTTTGCTTTCTCCCCTCCTCCTATACCTAAAGGGTAATTAATGAGTTTGTGTGGGAAACCAGTGCATAGAAAATGTATCTGATTATGATTATTGTTACTGCTTCTTGACCCATTTTATCTCATTCTTTAATCTATTGCCTTTTGTATTAATCAAGGTTCTCCAGAGAAACAAAATCAGTAGGATATGTACATAGAGAAAGAGATTTATTTTAAGGGGCTGGCTCACACAATTTTATAGGCAGCCAGCCAGATGGAGACTCCGGAAAGACTTGCGTTTCAAGTCCAAAGATAGCCTGTTGTGAAACCAGGAATAGTTGAAGGTGCAGATGACATCCCAAGGCAGTTGGCTGAAGAACGCCTTCCTGCTCTTGAAAGGCCAGCCAGCTCTCTCTTTGAGTTTCAATGATTGGATGAGGTCGATACACCTTATGGGTGACAATCTTATTTATTCAATTCTACCAACATAAATATAAATCTCAAGCAAACCAGGCACAGAGAGACACCCAGACTAACATTTGCCCAAATAGCTGGGAACCACATCCCAGAAAAGTTGATACATGAATAGCCATCACAACTTCGAATTTAGAAGCAAAAATTTTTGTCCTTTTTCTATTTTTTTTTCTTTTTTTTCCTTTTTTTTTTGGACAGGCAGAGTGGACAGTGTGAGAAAGACAGAGAGAAAGGTCTTCCTTTGCCGTTGGTTCACCCTCCAATGGCCGCCACACCGCGCTGATCCAATGGCAGGAGCCAGGTACTTATCCTGGTCTCCCATGGGGTGCAGGGCCCAAGGACTTGGGCCATCCTCCACTGCACTCCCTGATCACAGCAGAGAGCTGTCCTGGAAGAGGGGCAACCGGGACAGAATCTGGTGCCCCGACTGGGACTAGAACCTGGTGTGCTGGCACCACAAGGCGGAGGATTAGCCTAGTGAGCCGCGGCGCCGGCCTCTTTTTCTATATTTTCAAGTTTCTGTATTAATAGCTATCCCCAAGGGCTAATAACAAACCTATATTTTATAGAGAAGAAAGAAAACAATGCCCATGACTGGAAAGAAAGAAGAGAAGAAACAGCAGCCTGGTTAATATGCATTAAACAAATATTTATTTATTACCTACAACATACCAAGCATCGGTTTAGGCACTATGTTTTAAAATATTACTCTGCAACATCAATAAGTATAATTTTTTTCTATTTATTAAATTGTATTGATTTGAAATCTGAAAGCACATCAAAGAGAAAAAGAGAGAGAGAGAAAGAGAGAGAGAGAGATCCATAGTTTCCTATCAAACTTTATAGATTTATAATATGAGTTAATTCAACTTCTAAATATTGAGAGGCCTTTACATTCACCAGTACCTATTAAAATTCATTCCCAAACAGAACTTCAGCTACAGAGCATTATGAACAAGCCATAATCCTGTTGTAAAAAAGGGAATTCAAAAAATCTATCAATTCTCTGGAGTTCCCTTACCTGGGGAAGTAAATTCTGAATCTCAGCCTGGGGCCTTCATTTACCCTGCTGTAGTGAACACCTGGCAACGCTGATCATTTTTTAAGCAATTATTTTATTTCTTTGAAAGAGTTACAGAGAGAGGTAGAGACAGAGAGAGAGAGAGGTCTTCCATTCCACTGGTTCACTCCCCAGATGACCGCAACAGCCAGAGCTGAACTTATCTGAAGCCAGGAGCCAGGAGCTTCTTCTGGATCTCCCATGTGAGTGCAGGGACCTAAGGAGGTGGGCCATCTTCTACTGCTTTCCCAGGCCATAGCAGAGAGCTGTATAGGAAGAGGAGCAGACGAGACTCGAACCAGCACCCATATAGGATGACAGTGTTGCAGGCTGGGGTTTTATCCCACTGCACCACAACGCCACATCGGCCCCTCTGATAATTTTCCCCTAGGAAGCCTCTTACCCAATCTTTTGCCTAAAATTCTTGCATAGCAAATTGTTCTGATATACCTAAAGAGCCATAACACAATTCTCTCTTGCTCTGTTTATAAACAAATTCTTGAGGTTGCAGGTTTATTTGAAAGAAAATGGGCTCCATCTATTGCCTGTAGGTCTTTCTCTGACACCTTTCACTTCAGAGAGGTTCTAGCCTTTTCTCCTATCAATAAGGAGACTGCATTTTCAAGTCTGTTAGAACAAAGAAATTGGTTTCCCTTTTCTGGGAAGCCACTCAGACAGGATTAAGTAGCACAATCCAATGGCTATAACAGAGACAGATGTGTGGATCATAGACAATGGATAAACTGGCTTTGTGCTTGAAGAGACCATGTCTGTCACCAGTGATAGAGAAAACTTGATTGTTCTCAGAGGAAAACTAAAGAAATCTAACTGCCACTTAAATCAAGAAAGCCATAGAACTTTCTAGTATAGAACAATAGTTGTCAAGCATTTTCATTCATGACCTATAAAGCCTCCTTATTTAAAATCCCTCTAACTGCAAACCTTCTACCAAACAGATTGCGTCTTTCAAAAACTGGACATTTTTCCACATTCTTTTAGACCTATATTATTGGGTATATGGTAGGTATCCTGAGATTATTGATTAAATAACTACAATCCCCCAGACTTTTCTATTATTGTTCTTCACTGGAATTTCAACTTAAATTCTTCCTGTTAGTTCAAAGTCAAGAAACTTAATCCAGGTTTTTGGAGCAATAAGTGATCAGAAGCTGAGTTGCTACAGCTAAAAACAATCTTTCCAGAATAATTATACTGACACCTTGTTAGATGAGTTTTTCTGGTGTACTTTGTAATCTGTGTAAGAAGGGAGGCAAGATTAAATACAAAATGCCTTGAATTCAGCTCATAGAGGATGGTAGTGTTTTCTTAGGATAAGCTTCTTGTAAAGTAGCTTCCTTGAACTAAATCAAAACATAAAAGTGTTGAAAAGGACTTGTTCAATTGTATTAAAGGATTTTAACTGTAGAAACTGTGTATGTAATTTACACTAAATGATTTAACAACAAGCCATACCTAACTTCTGTTTCCAAAAAGTAAGTGAACATCTCTGTTGGAAATGCTTCTCTCTTCAATAGTACTTTTATATATATAAAATGGGCTGCTCGTTTGTTAAGATAATTAATTATGAAGGTCAAATAGAAAGTGAGTCATTAGCTCTTTTAGTAGCACACTAAATTAGCAATATTTGAAATGGATTAATGGATATTCTCAGAATCTGATTTAATAGCTGGAATAGTTCATATTGAACAAATACTTATTGAGCACTTATTATATGCAAGCCTCATGCTAAATGTTACTTCATTTACAGTGATAAAGAAAGCAAAGCCTCTGTCCTCAGTAATGCAACTTCTAAGAACTGAGAGAAGGGGTAGATAAGCAACCATAACAAGAACCATAGTATGAAGTTGTATTTGATACACCTAAATAGAGATATAAAAACAGTGCTACTACTGTTGAAATGAAGAAAGAGATGAGTTTAAAGGAGAGCTCAAATTATGAAGTTTCATAGACTAAATGATATTCAAACTCTACCTTGAAAGATAGCACCTAACATATATCAGGGGTTTTATAATTATAAGTGATTAAATTAGTGAGTGACAGAGATTTTGAAAGAAAGATAGAGATGGGAACTTCCTGGCCAAGAGAATGGTATTAGCACAACATCAGAGGCAGAAAATGACAATATGAGATTAGGACAGGAAACAATGGAGATAATACTTATGGTATAGGAAAGGATTACACAAGGGAGTTTCAAAAAAATCATGGAAAATTGATTTGGAAAATGTTTATTTTGGTGTAACATTTTTTGAAGTGTATGCATAGTTTTTTCTCAACATACATTTTCATAAACTTTTTTATGATTCTCATATAGATCTAGAAACATAGATTTGGAGAGAAATATAAATTAGGGATTTTAATAATCACCTGAGAATTTTTACTTAATTTGTAAGGCAATGTTCACAAAAAATAAAAACAGAAGTGCTGAAATATAAAAATATTTCTAAATCTAAATTATTTCCAAACTTGCTCGTGCTTAGGATGGAATAAAAGATGTCTGAGCATCATAAAATTCAAGTGTCATAACTCATTGTTTCTATGAAGCCAATGATTTTCACTGTGTCCCTGAAATGTTGGATCGCTTGTTAAAGCCTGTGTCACAGATCTTCAGTGCAACAGCTAATATTTTACAATTGATCACATCACATAGTCTTGCATATATATTCCAAATATGTGACTTAAAGAAAACAACATTAAGATTTATGCTCTATTTAATGTACTTGGCTAAACTCATGGGATTTCAAAAGAAGATAAAAAGCAAAAGGCAGCATGGGTTAATGCTTAGTTATCTTTTGGTTAACTTATGTAGCTTAGCAATGAAAGAACATGAAAGAGGAGTCTTTGATAAAACTTGATTGCTTTTTAAAATCCATAGGAGGCAGCTGCTTTTTCAAGAGGGGTCATATTAACATTGGAATGCACATCTTTTAAACAAAAGCTCTCACCAAATTTCAATTACAATTGACAGCCAAGAGCGTTGTGTTTTTTTTTTTTTTTTTTTTTTTTTTTTTTTTTTTAAAGCTGTTACCACTCCATGACACCAGTAGCATGAACCTAGAGAAGAAAGATCTTTTTCTTCACTTACGACATAAATGAAATTTCAAGGTCCTCCTGACGTTTCTTTAGGGAACTTCAGTAGCTGGGAATGAGCAGGTGAATGTTTCTGGGGTTTGTGGATGACAAGTGCAACCCTGATAAAACAGAAGCTATGGCTAAAATTTGATGGATGTTGCAGTTCCTTCTGAAGGCAGCTTAAAGCAAATATTAATTATTAATTTTCCACAATTGCCTCAAATGTTTGAATGTATCAGCATGCAGATCAATCTAAAATTTTCCTTTAGTAGTATAATCAGGAAATATTATACTTTCAGCAATTGTAGAGCTCCACAAGACTTTCTGAGAGGCTACCATGAAAGGAAGCAGAATAGGAGGATGAGGTGGCAGAATCTGAGCTGTGAGAGGGTGCAGCAGACGATGAATCAGGAGAAAACCAAGAGGGCTGCCTGAGATGGATGAAGAAGGGCACTGACAAAGCTCGATGCATTCAAAGTGCTAGGACAGGACAAAGGTGACTAATGACATGACTGAGTCATTGACCATCACAGAATGCAGACCCTTATTCACCACACACAGGCTTACATTTACACAAGACCATGAGACCCAGGAGAAATAAAAGAATCAGGTGGCCATGGCTTAATATGAAATTAAATGTGCTAATTACTATTGTGCAGCAATTATCTGACATACCCTGACACATTCCATAATGGTCTAGGTCTGTGTACTTTTTGGTGCTCTTAAAACCGATTCTCTGTGGCCGGTGCTGTGGTGCAGGGAGTTAACGCCCTAGCCTGAAGCACCGGCATCCCATATGGGTGCCGGTTTGAGACCCAGCTGCGGCACTTCCGATTCAGCTCTCGGCTATGGCCTGGGAAAGCAGTAGAAGAAGGCTCAAGTCCTTGGGCTCCTGCACCTGCTTGGTAGACCTGGAAGAAGCTCTTGGCTCCCAGCTTCGGATCGGCACCGCTCTGACTGTTGCTGCCAATCAGGGAGTGAACTCCTCTCTCTCTCTCTGCCTCTCCTCTCTCTGTGTAACTCTGACTTTCAAATAAATAAATGAATAAATCTTTAAAAAAAAAAACCCGATTTCAATCCAGAAGTGTCACCTCAGGTCCAAATTCTTCCCCTGGAGTTCAGGTCTGAATACAAGACCATGATAGAGATACCTGGTGTGGAACAGGCCACCTGTTTCATGAGTCTCTCCCTGTTGCTTCTCAGGGGCCTGCCCTAAGACAGATTCCACCCGTGGAACTCCCAGTTCTGTAGTGCCTTAGAACTGTTTGGTTTATCTGTTAATGGTCGAGAAGAGTCCCTGCATCTCTTAGTAACTTTCTGAAGCACCTCATCTAACCTGGGAATCTTTGTTCCTTCTCTGAGCACTTATCTTCATGGTCTGGACCATTCCAAAGTTCATTAACCTGCATTCTGTCCGGGTGAATGATATACCCCTTGATGAATATAGAAATGAGTAGTTCAGGAACTGGTGACATTATTGTATATAAGTACCAGAGATAAAATGCAATATAGGACATTCCGTGTGGATGGGACTAATCATTCTGAGTATTAATTTCCTAGTCACATAATCAGCACACTGATATTTGTAAAACATGAGTTAACTTTATTTATTTAGAGCTTGAGCCACTCTTTGCTATAGAAAACATGCTCTCGCCACTTCCAAACAGGTTCCTGAAACTCAGAGTGATTTTGGTCATTCTGTCTTTAAAATTCATTCACATTCAGGGTTTGCCATCCCCATACCCTTACTCTTAGGATTAAGACTATGCAGGGCCGGTGCTGTGGTTCACTTGGTTAATCCTCCACCTGCAGCGCCAGCATCCCATATGGGTGCTGGGTTCTAGTCCCAGCTGCTCTTCTTCCAGTCCAGCTCTCTGCTGTGGCCCGGAAAGGCAGTGGAAGATGGCTCAAGTGCTTGGGCACCTGCACCCGTGTGGGAGACCAGGAAGAAGCACCTGGCTTCGGATCGGCACAGCGCCAGCTGTAGCGGCCATTTGGGGGTGAACCAATTGAAGGACCTTTCTCTCTGTCTCTCTCTCTCTCACTGTCTATAACTCTACCTGTCAAATAAAAAAACAAACAAACAAAAAACTATGATCCGTGACTTACATGAACACAAACTATGGAGACTCCTTGATCTCCTCTCCAAATTTGACCTACCAGCTCAGCCCTATGCTGGTCTCCTGCTCCAGTGTTATGCTTAAGTGTGTTCTCTTTCTTGTAAGAAATCATTGACAGATAGCCAAATTCTAAAGCAGTCTTCCCTGGTTTCATTTACTCTCTCTCACCCTCGCTCAGCACTGAGACCCCTCTTGGTGTAATCACATTCCCTCAAACTGCATTGCTCTGTTAGTTACTCTCTGAGCCTTTACTTACCAGCATAGAGAAGAGTGGCTACTCACCCTTTTCACCCCTACATCCTTCTGGGGCCACAGGAGGAATGAGTTTATCAATGGGCACTCACTCTGCCCCAGCATAGTTTACAGGCATCACCACTCCATTGTTCTTACATCACATCCCAATGCGTTTCTGTGCCCTTGAGTTCCAAATAGGAACAGTAAGACCTTTTCTCAATGATTTCTTCAAATAAATCTGGGAGTCCACAAAAGAACAAAAATAAGCTTCCTATTCATTTTTCCTTTTACTCCGTAGCTAGTGAAGTCTTTAGTTGGTGGGGAGTATTTGGGATAGACGGCTGTGGGATAGAAAGGTAATTAGTGCTGTCTGTTTTTTAATGTCTCTTGTTTCATATCTGAATGAAATAAAAAATTTAGCATCTCTATTCTCTTGATTTTCTTTGACAACCTCTAGTGCAGTGTTTGTTCTCCATTTTAAGCCTCTGAGCCAGGAATGCTCCCCTAATAGAGATTAAAATTTTACGTATTTTGGCCAGCGCCGCGGCTCACTAGGCTAATCCTCCACCTAGCGGTGCCGGCACACCGGGTTCTAGTCCCGGTCGGGGCGCCGGATTCTGTCCCGGTTGCCCCTCTTCCAGGCCAGCTCTCTGCTGTGGCCAGGGAGTGCAGTGGAGGATGGCTCAGGTGCTTGGGCCCTGCACCCCATGGGAGACCAGGAGAAGCACCTGGCTCCTGGCTCCTGGCTCCTGCCATCGGATCAGCGCGGTGCGCCGGCTGCAGTGTGCCGGCCGCGGCGGCCATTGGAGGGTGAACCAATGGCAAAGGAAGACCTTTCTCTCTGTCTCTCTCACTGTCCACTCTGCCTGTCAAAAAAAAAAAATTTTTTTACGTATTTTTTTTAAATCTACAGTAATTTTTAAAGCAGTACTTTCCACAAATGCACCATCTCAGGTTAAACTTTAACTCTTTTAGTACTTCACTCATATCTAGTGTTATTATTTATTGTTTACTATGTACAGTTACCACCTTACTTGATTCTAGACTACATGGAGGCAGGAATTGTGTATCATATCTTTTTGAGCTCCAGCACTGGCCAGTCCCTACACATCCCCTGTGTATAGAGCAGAATAGTGAGAAGCTCCCTCCTTGTGCTGCTGTGGTTGTCTGTTCTGACATGCTGTTGACAGGTGAAGACCTTTAAACTTTAAGGTTCTCAATATACTAACATGCTTCAAACACTTCTACTGGTCACTCAGGGCCCTCCAAACTTAATTAAATTTAGTTCTTTCAGATGGGGAATGCTCACAAACCTATTAATTCTGTTAAGAATATTCATCCTTATAATGAGAAGTCAATCATTTTGAGAATTTTTAAAAAGTACAAAAAGTTCTGTGTACATATTTGAACAATTCCATTTGTGTGTGAGAGAGTGTGTTTATGTGACCAACTATCACTACACTTGGTAGCGTAGTTGTTTTCTATATAATTTTATGTCACAAAAGTCCTTAAGTAGGAGCACTACTCTTTTTATTATTTACGTAACTGTGGATGGGAGAAAAGGAATGGAACTTTTCAGAGAGGGGAGAATGATAAAATTATAAACTTCTGTTAAACAACACTTTTAATTGGAAAAAATAAGGTGGATGCTAAATGGAAAAGATGAATATAAAAAGAAAACATACAAGATAATTTCATTTATGTCAAGTTCTAGAATATAAAAGCTGACAGTAATAAAAGTAAAATCAGAGGTTTCCTAGGCTGGTAGAAGGAGACTGATGGCAAAAGAGCTGAGGAAACTTTCTGGAATTCTGGAAATATTCCAGATCTTGACTGGAATAAAGGTCACACAGAGGTATGCATTTGTCAGAACCCATCACCTTGCACACCTAAAACATATGCATTTTATTACATATAAATTATATCACAAAATTTTGTAATAAAATACAAATTTTAACCAACAAAAAAGCAAATTTTGTATGACTATGCCTTGGTATATGAAGGTTACAATTAGAATGTCTTATTTACGGTTTTCCACTATTTTGTGTATTTGTTGCTACAAAGCCATTACCATGGGTTCAATGCCTTAAGCAATGCACACTTCTTATTTCACAACTTCTCTGATTCAGAAGCCTGGGAATGGCTTAGCTGCTTTTTCTGCCCAAGATCTCCTGAGGTGTTCTGCCCACCATCTCCGATGGAGGATATTGCTGAGCTGTGTTCTCATTTGAGGGTTTGACTGGAGAAATTCATCCAGGTTGTGAGCAAAATTCATTCTGATATGTGCAAATGACTGGATGTCCCATGCCCTGACTGGCTATCTGCCTGAGATTGCCCACAGGTCATAGCAGAAATAGCGATCATTTTTTCCTGGCAAGGGATCATTTTTTCTGGCCACTTGGATATGTATAACATCATTCATGGGCCATACAAAATTATACAGTTGAAAATTAGCCTGTTTTATACTTATTGAACTTTAATTTTCAACTGTGGTTGCCCTGGCAGGGTCAGAAAAAATGAGTTCAATCATCCATAGGCTAGATGTTCCCCACCCCTGTGATGCTGTTTACATATAGTACCCTGCCATGTAGCCCTGTTAATCATAAACTTAAAGAATAGTTTTTATTTCTTTAATGCTGTCAAGAGACTATCTCTACAATCTACTAAGATAGGGTCTTGTGCAATGCAACCCAGTCAAAGAAAGTAGTAGCCCATCTTCTTGGTCACATTCTGTGTTAGAAGCAGGTCACACGTTCCAGTTCTATTAAGGAGAAGGAGATAATACAGGTCTGTGGCTTGTAGGGGGTCACCTTAAGGTATATCTGCCACAGTGCAATTTTGACAATTTTTAAAATTTGAGAATTTTTTTAAAAATTAAGTATATTGTATCCAGCAAGGCAACTGACAATGTCTGCAAAAGAAAAACCAGTACATTATATAGAAACGAATATATACTATGAATTCAACTGGTTTACTGTGCTTCAAAATGATGAATGTCTTCTCATATTTAATTGATCTAATTCCTTCTGCAGAACGACAATATTTTTACTGCCAACTTTCAATTAAATTGTTTCTTTCGGCCTCCTTGACCTCTGGGTGTTCAGGTCAGAGGAGTCATATGGAAGCCCTCCTCTGAATAATGATGTCTATCTACAAAATTCAGCACAAGTCCTTTGCTCCATAACAGTAAATACAGGCGAACTACTCTAGACTTTTTAATATACTGACCCAGCCAGAATTACTAGCTCAAAAATATGAAGTTTGTCACCCTGATCTTGGATCATTTCCCTACAGAGAGGAAAATAAGCTTTAGGACAATTGTGTTTCATAGCATCAAGCACTTCACTGGATTCAAACAGAGCTCAATAAATCCTGTTGGCATAGCTTGAAGAGAAGCTGAGATTGAAACACCATGTTGGTGGTGTTACTTAAATTGTGACATTCAAGGAATTTATGATCAAAGAGGTAAATGAAGAGTTAAATTAAAATGCCCATCATGACCCATTCAATGAGAAAGATATTGGAATACATTTTTCTTTTGTGAATACTTCCTATGTAATTAAATAACCTGCCTTAGAAATTAGTCATAGTGTCTGGTTCACACATACTGTTTAACAGAAAGTATAGTATCCTGAATATTCACTCTTAGGTTGGCTATCAGTAAAACACTTCTCAGTTATATCTCTTCTTATCCAGTTAATCCATACAGTTAATTATAAATGTAGCCTATCTTGTTCTGAATTTTATGCTTTTCTTACAGTTTCATATATAAAGCAAATTAATATTATAACCTTTATTTCTATTTTTTGTCATAAAGGTTCTCATCCTTGACAACTTCATTATAACACAAATTCATGTAGATATTTAAGAGTTTACTCCTTCCTAAAAGGCAACAAAAAGTTTTCCATGAAAACCTGGTTCAAAGACTTCAGTGAAGTAGTCCTTATATTTTAAAATTATTCTGCTCTGCTGGCGCCACGGCTCACTAGGCTAATCCTCTGCCTTGCGATGCTGGCACACCGGGTTCTAGTCCTGGTCCGGGCACCGGATTCTGTCCCAGTTGCCCCTCTTCCAGGCCAGCTCTCTGCTGTGGCCAGGGAGTGCAGTGGAGGATGGCCCAAGTACTTGGGCCCTGCACCCCATGGGAGACCAGGAGAAGTACCTGGCTCCTGCCATCGGATCAGCGTAGTGCGCCGGCCGCAGCACGCCGGCTGCGGCGGCCATTGGAGGGTGAACCAACAGCAAAGGAAGACTTTCTCTCTGTCTCTCTCACTGTCCACTCTGCCTGTCAAAAAAAAAAAAAAAATTATTCTACTGGTCCATGAAAATTAAAAGCACCAAGTTCAGTGTCATGGCTATAAAAACCTAATCTGAGCATTCTGGAAAGTTATGCAGCTGAGAGCATCTCTGACACTTTCTTCTGTTTTCTTTTGGGTTAACATTTTTACAACACTATTGATTTGCTGTTGATGATAATAACAGATAACATTTATTGGCTACTACAACTTGCCAAACACTTAAACAAGTACTTAACATGCGTTATCTTACTGGGCTTCACAATCCCTTACAATGATTCCCATTTTAAAAATAAGAGAACTGACTATTGGAAGTTAATATTGGGGCCAGCGCTGTGGCATAGCAGGTAAAGCCATTGCCTGCAGTGCTAGCATCGAATATGGGCACCGGTTCAAGTCCTGGCTGCTCCACTTCCAATCCAGCTCTCTGCTATGGTCTGGGAAAGCAGTAGAAGATGCCCAAGTCCTTGGGATTCTGCACCTATAGGGGAAGCTCCTGGCTTCTGTTTCAGATCAGCTCAGATCAGCACAGCTCCGGCTGTTTCAGCCATCTGAGAAGTGGACCAGTGGATGGAAGTCCTCTCTCTCTCTCTCTCTCTCTCTCTCTCTCTGCCTCTACCTCTCTGTAACTCTCCTTTTCAAAGAAATAAATAAATAAATATTTTTTTAAAAAAGAAGATGTTAATATCATGCCCAGAAGTCATAGAGGAGGCAGAATCAGAACAATTCTTGCTATCACACAAGTAAATGCTATTAACCTCTACATCCTGGGTATCCCCGTATTTCTTTATGGTATAATTTTATCAATCAATGATACATCATTCAGAGAAAAGTCTATAGATAGCCAGTATGTGCATGTTAAAAATTTTATAGCATTCTATGTATAGTAACTATAATATTTTCCATAAATTTCATAGTACTATTTCAAATATAGTATCATATTTGACAATTTACAAAATTAAAGTAATTTTAGGTTTACAAATATCCATGTAAGATATGACCCTATTCTCACAGCTTAGCAGAATGTGAATATTTCCCATTTATATGATGCTTTTGTTAAAGGTATTAATATATATTATAGTCATTTTGTAGAGGTCTCCCTGGAAACCTGAGTGACAAGAGATACTTGCATGTTACTAATAAAGAAAATACATGCAAGAAGAGACATGCTTTGCAATATAAACTATTGAATTAATTTTGACTATTTCTGTATTAGCAACATTGTCAGTTTCTTCTTGAGGTTGTACTCCTCTTAAATGCATTGTGAAGCAGGGGAGCAGGATGATGTAGCAGGCTTATCTTGGTTTGTTAGGGCTGCTGTAACAAAATACAACATACTGGGTGACTCAAGGAACAGAATTTATTTTCTCAAAGCTCTGGAGGCTAGAAGTTCACGATCAAGGTGTTAGATTTGGTTTCTTCTGAAATCTGATCCCTTTACTCTCTGTCCTCACATGATCATCTTTCTGACTGTATGCCTGTGTCCTAAACTCCACTTCTGATAAGGACATCAGTCTTTGGATTATGGCCCAATCATATGCTCTCTTTTCTCCTTAATTGTCTCTCAAATGACTTCTGCTCTAATATGGCCTCATTATGAGGTAATAAGGTTAGGAATTTAACATATAAATTGGCAGAGAGAGATAAAACTCAACCCATAACAGAGGTATGTCCTCATGACTACTCAGCGAGTGTCACACCATTGTGTGGTTGCCTACTAATTCAACCTATTTCTTGGTGTGATTTCCTAAACACAGCTGTCAGGAAGTTATTACAGAAAATAAAAATGTGAAAATGCTCACAGAGAAAGAATAATTCCTACCTCTCAAAAGAAAATAAGCAAAAACATGGTTAGCAATGCACAAAATGCAAATTTTTTTTCTCCTAAATTTCCACTATGCACTCTAAAATCCATCTCACACTATATAGTAAATAATTTGACAAGTTGTACAAGATCAGTTTTGATCAATGAATCGTATTTTCCATTATAAAATCAGAAATCTATCATGGAAACCAGGGACTCCACTAACATTATCTTCTGAAAGGTTCCTAGGATGAGTCATCATATTATCTGTTGTTTTGGGATCAGTTCCAGCAAACAATCTTTCAAATAAGCAAGTGCTAAGTAGCTGTGACCCATGTGGTTCCTGCACTACATAGGGGTTACACAATTATTTATTTTTACAATTAACACTTAGTAGAGTGTCCCTTCCTGAAATTCATGCTTAGGGCTCATGGGCCTAATTACCTGCTCATTCATCTTTGCTTCTCCCTTTTACTAGAGTTTAGCAAAAAACTCATAGTAGCTATTTAAGTTTAAAGTTGGGGTTTTGATAATATTGGATAGTGATGAAGAAAAGGGTAAGGCAAATATTTCTAAATTTCATTAAGTAAAGGTTCAGGTTAATAATTTCAAAAAATCATGCACCATATTGAAGAATTTATGGAAGTTAGTTTCATTTGTCCACAGTAACACAAGATTATACAATACATTTCCAAGGGTTTAAAGATCTCTAAAACAAAGGGGTCTTGTTGATCTCATATTGAAAATATCTTCCCCTGGGGAAAAAAAAAAAAAAAAAACAGATTGTGTGTTGGAGACACCAGTCTCATCTCAGGGAAATAGAGAGTTAAAATTCAATTTTCAATTAGACAAATCCTCCCCAATAATGACCCAACCAATGGCAAAGAGAATTGATCTCAAAGCACACAACCCATTTGACTTAGTCTCCACTATTACATAAGATGGCTGGCTTTTTTTTTTTAGATGGCTGGCTTTTAATAGGATGTGACAAAGAATACAAAAGATTTTAAAATAAACTCCTATATGACAAAGCAATCATCTGAATTAGACATTGACATGGCTGAGATGTTACAACCATCCAAAAGTTAATTTAAAATGCCTATAAGTGCTCACTTCAGCAGCACATATACTAAAATGCCTATGATTAATTTGCTAAAGAAACTAATGGAAAGGGTGAACAACATGCAAGATCAGATGGGTAATTTCAGCAGATCAATAGAAAGTATAAGACTCAACTTGGGCAGGCGCCGCAGCTCAATAGGCTAATCCTCCACCTAGCGGCACTGGCACACCGGGTTCTAGTCCCGGCTGGGGCGCCGGATTCTTTCCCGGTTGCCCCTCTTCCAGGCCAGCTCTCTGCTGTGGCCTAGGAAGGCAATGGAGGATGGCCCAAGTGCTTGGGCTCTGCACCCCATGGGAGACCAGGAGAAGAAGCACCTGGCTCCTGCCTTCGGATCAGCGTGGTGCGCCGGCAACAACGCACCAGCCGTGGTGGCCATTGGAGGGTGAATCCACGGCAAAAGGAAGACCTTTCTCTCTGTCTCTCTCTCTCTCACTATCCACTCTGCCTGAAAAAAAAAAAAGACTCAACTTGAATTTCTAGGAATATCTGATACAGTAACAAAGTTAAAGAATGCCTTCATTAAACTGATAGACTCCACACAGCATGTAAAGAAGAAAAAAGTTTAATCACATCTATAGAAATCAATAAAACTGAGACAAAAAGAAAAAGCCAGGAGAAAAAGAAGTAATAACCAGGACTGAGAATCCAAGAGCTGCTTTCTATTTCTTCGTGTCTTCTTTTTTTAAGTTAAAAAATATGTTTTAATTTACTACTTAATTTTTATTATATATATATATTTAAGGTATGTAACATGAGGTTAGAGAATATATTTAGATTAAGTAGTTACTATATACTACATATATAGTTACTATAATGAAGTATACTATTACCTCACACAGTTACTCATATTTGTGTGACAAGAGTAGCTAAAATCTACTCATTTAACAGAATATATATTACCAGTAAAAGGCACTTGAGGTATGCTCCTCATGTTGTATGTTGAATCTAAAGACTTGTTCATTCTACATTTATGCCACTTTGTAGCTTTATTTTTAACTCATGCATTATTTAGCAATGTGTGTTTTCATTTCCAAATATAAAATATTTTCAAATAGCATTCTATTTTGATTTTCAGTGTAATTCTGTCTCTCTCTATCATTGTCCACTCTGCCTGTCAAAAAAAAACCAAAAACTAGTAAATAGAACTTTATCACATTTTAAAGCTGGTGCCCTTTGAAAGAAACTCTGAAGAATTTTTAAAGCCACTTAGTGGGATAACACATTTACAAAAAATACACGATAAAGGAATATATCTAGAGTATACAAACAAACCTCAAAATATAACCATAAGAAAATAAACAAATCAATTTTTAAAAATAGGCAAAATATATGAACATACAATTCACCACAGAGACACAGTGGGCAAATAGCATAAGAAAAGATACTCAATGTTATTTTTCATTAGAATACTGTAAAATTGGGGCCAGTACTGTGGCATATCTGGTAAAGCTGCTGCCTGCAGTGTCAGCATTGCATCCATGTGGGCACCAGCTCAAGTACTGGCTGTTCCACTTCTGATCCAGCTCCCTGCTAATGAGCCTGGGAAAGGAGCAATAGATGACCCAAATGTTTGGGCCTTTACACCTGGATTATTATTTTTTTATTTGAAAGAATTACAGAGACTGAAAGACAGAGGCTGGGCCAGGTCAAAGCAAGGAGCCAGGAGCTTCTCACAGATCTTCCACATGGGTAGCAGGGCTCAAGCACTTGGGCTATTTTCTGCCTCTTTTCTCAGGTCATTAGCAGGGAGCTACATTGGAAATGGAGCAGCTGGGAAAGGAACCATTTCCTATACAGAATGCCAACATTACAGGAGTCTTTACTCCTTACACCACAATGCCAGTTCCTTGACATTTTTTTGCTTTTGTTTCTTCATTTTTGTTTCTGTTTTTACTTAGAAACCTTTTATTTCAGTTATACAAAATTCATGAATTTCATATGTACAAATTTAGGAACATAGTGATTCTTTTCACTCCGCCTGCCCACACTCCCACCCTTCTTCCTCATCCCTCTCTTATTCCCATTCTTATTTTGCACAAAGTTCTATTTTCAGTTAACTTTATACACATAAGATTAACCCTACTAAGTAAAGAATTCAACAAATAACATTAAAAAAAACTGCTGAAGACTCATAGAATGGCAGATGTCCTAAATAGCACTCTGGCCTCAGAATCAGCCCTAAAGGCATTTGGATCTGGCTGAAAAGCTCATGAGAGTATTTCAGGCATGGAAAGCCAAGACACTCTGGCAAAAGATCTCTGCGAGTGAGATCCCAGTGGAAAGAACAGGTCATCAAAGAAGGAGGTACCTTTCTCTGAAGGGAGGAGAGAACCTCCACTTTGACTATGACCTTGTCTAAACAAGATAAGAATCGGAGAACTCAGAGGGCTTCCATAGCCTTGGAAACTCATGACTGGAGCATAGGGAGATTACTGATGCCATAGACAGGAGTGTCAATTGGTAAAGTCAACAATAGGAGTCACTGTGCACTTACTCCTCATGTAGGATCTCTGTCCTTAATGTGCTGTGCATTGAGATTTAATGCTATAATGAGTACTCAAACAATATATTTCACTTTGTGTTTCTATGGGGGTGCAAACTGTTGAAATCTTTACTTAATGCATACTAAACTGATCCTCTGTAAAAAAAAAAAAAAGAAAAGAAAAGAAAAGAAACTATCAACTCCCAACTTGACTCTCACTGGGATTAAACATGACAATAGGTCTGATCTGATTTCATCATCATTAAAAAAAATCATCTATTATTTTTCACTTTATGTTTCTGTGTGGGAGCAAACTGTTGAAATCCTTACTTAATGTATACTAAGCTGATCTTCTGTATATTAAGATAATCGAAAATGAATCTTGATGTGAATGGAAGGGGAGAGGGAGTGGGAAAGGGGAGG
Organism: Oryctolagus cuniculus; assembly: GCF_051225735.1. Taxonomy (NCBI): domain Eukaryota; kingdom Metazoa; phylum Chordata; class Mammalia; order Lagomorpha; family Leporidae; genus Oryctolagus; species Oryctolagus cuniculus. The sequence goes on along the minus strand of NC_142872.1, from coordinate 130,660,357 downwards.
GTTGTGGGTGGGAGGGACGGTATGGGGGGGAAGCCATAGTAATCCATTATTCGTACTTTGGAAACGTATATTCATTAAATAAAAGTTAAAAAAAAAACTGCTGAGACAATAGCTGTTCATAGTCATTGCATCTCAAAGAGTTAATTTCACTTCTATGGATTACATTTTAGGTACTCTATTAGTGATCACAGATCAGGGAGAACAGATGGTATTTGTCTTTTTGGCTCTGGCTTATTTCACTAAGGATAACATTTCCATTGGCATCCATTTTGTTGCAAATGACAGGATTTCAATTTTATTATAGCTGTGTAGTATTCTATAGTATGCATATAACATAATTTCTTTATCCAGTATAGTTTCTTTTCCTGTTGTATCTTTTTCTGGTTTACTGCTGTGTGTTCTATAGTGTATATATACCATAGTTTTTTTTTTTTTCCAGTATTCAGTTGATGAGTGTCTGGGTACAGTCAATATCTTAGCTACTGTGAATTTAGCTTCAATAAACATGGGGGTATGGGTAACTCCTTCACATGCTGATTTCTTTTCATTTAAGTAAATTCCCAGGAGTGGGATGGCTGGGTCATATGGTAGGTCTATATTCAGATTTTTGAGGTATCTCCACACTATCTTCCACAGAGCAGTTTATATTCCCACCAACAGTGGATTAAGGTACTTTTTTCCTCACAATGCCAACATTTGTTGGTTGTTGATTTCTGTATGAAATCATTCTAACTGGTGTGAAGTGAAACTTCATTGTGATTTTGATTTGCATTTCCCAATAGCTAGTGAGACTGAGCATTTTTTAAAGCTTCTGTTGCCATTTGAATTTCATCTTTTGAAAAATGTTTGCTCAAGTCCTTTGCCCATTTGTTAACTGGATTGTCTATTTTTGTTGTTGAATTTCTTGAGTTCTTTATAGATTCTAGATATTATTCCTTTATCAGTTGCATAGTTTGCAAATATTATCTCCCATTCTGTTGGTTACCTCTTCACTTTGATGAGTGTTACTTTCACCGTGCAGAAGCTTCTCAGCTTGATATAATCTCATCTGTCAATTTTGTATTTGATTGCCTGTGCTTTTGGGATCTTTTTCAAGAAGTCTTTGCTTATGCCCATGTCTTGCAAAGTTTCCCCAATGTTCTCTCATAATTTAATGCTATTGTGTCAAAGATTTAAATCTTTGATCCATTTTGAGTTGATTTTTGTTTAAGGTGTAAGTCAAGGGTCTTGTTTCATACTTCTGCATGTGGAGATTCAGTTTCCCAAGAACCATTTGTTAAAGAGACTGTCCTTGCTTCAGGAATTGATTTTAGCTACTTTGTTAAATATAAGTTGGTTGTAGATATGTGGATTGAATTCTGGCATTTCTATTCTGTTCCATTGATCTAAACATCTGTTTTTGTTTCAGTACCAGGCTGTTTTGATGATAACTGCCCTGTGGTATGTCTTGAAATGTTGTATTATGATGCCTCCAGCTTTGTTTTTGTTGCATAATATTGTTTTAGCTATTCAGGATCTCTTGTACTTCCATATAAATTTTAGCATCATTTCTTTGTATATCTGAGAAGAATGTCATTGATATTTTGATTGGAATCACATTGAATCTGTAATTTTTGATAGTACAGACATTTTGATGATATTGATTCTTCCAAACCATGAACATAGAATATTTTCCCATTTTCATGCCTTATTTCTTTAATATTTTGTAACTTTCATTGTAGAGATCTTTCACATTCTTGGTCAAATTTATTACAAGTTATTTAACTTTTTTGTAGCTATTGTGAATGGGATTGATCTTAGAAGTTCTTTCTCGGCCATGGTATTGTTTGTGTATACAAAGGCTACTGGGGGCTGGCACTATGGTATAGCGAGTAAAACCTCTGCCTACAGTGTCAGCATCCTTTACGGGCACCGGTTCAAATCCTGGCTGCTCCACTTTCAATCCAGCTCTCTGCTATGGCCTGGAAAAGGAATGAAAGATGGCCCAAGTTCTTGGGCCCCTGCACCTACATAAGAGGTCTGGAGGAAGCTCCTGGCTTCAGATTGGAACAGCTCTGGCTATTGTGGCCATCTGGGGAGTGAGCCAGTGGATGGAAAACCTCTCTCTCTCTCTCTCTCTCTCTCACTGCCTTTGTCTTTATGTGACTCTCCCTTCAAGTAAATAAATAAATCTTTTTTTAAAAATATAAGCAAAGGCTATTGATTTTTGTGTGTTAATTTTATATCCTGCCACTTTACCAAACTCTTTTGTGAGTTCTGATAGTCTCTGAGTGGAGTCTTTTGGATCCCCTATATAGAGTCATGTCACTTATGAATAGGGATAGTTTGATTTTCTCCTTCCCAATTCGTGTCCCTTTGCTTTATTTTTCTTGCCTAATGGCTCTGGCTAAAACTATCAGGAATATATTGAATAGTGATGGAACATCTGGCAATGCTCAGATGGAATGCTGACATTGCAGGTGGCTTTACCTTCCACACCACAATGCCAGCCCCTAGACTCATAGTTTTTATTTGTTTCGTTTGGAGAATAGGCATCCTTATCTGGTTCTAGATCTTAGTGGGAAAGCTTCCAAATTTCCCTAATTCAATAAGATGCTATCTGTTGTTTTGCATAGATTGACTTGATTATGGTGAAGAAAGTTCCTTCTCTACCCAATTTGCTTAAGGTTTTCATCATGAAGGATGTTTTATTTTATCAAATGCTTTCTCTGTATCTGTTGAGATAACCATATGGGTTTTGTTTTTCATTTTTTTAATGTGATGTATAACATTTATTGATTTGTAAATGTTGAACCATCCGTGCATACCAGGGATAAATTCCACTTATTCTGGGTGAATGATCTTTCTGATGTGTTGCTGTTATATTCAATTGGCTAATTTTTTTTAGGATTTTTCATCTATGTTCATCAAGGAAGTTGGTCTATAGTTCTCTTTCTCTGTTGTATCTTTTTCTGCTTTAGGAATTAAGGGGATGCAGGCTTCATAGATGGCTTTGGGAGGATTACCTTCCTTTCAATGGTTTGAATAGCTTGAGAAAAATTGTAATGAGTTCTTCTTTAAATGCCTGGTAGAATAATGCAGCAGTGAAGCCATCCAGTACCAGGCTTTTCTTTGTTGGAGGGTCGTTATTACTGATTCAATCTCTATCTTGGTTATTGGTCTATTTAGGTTTTCTATGTATTCATGGTTCAATGTTGGTAGATTGTATGTGTCCAAGAATCTATTCATTTCTTCTAGGTTTCCCAATTTGTTGGCATACAGCTCTTTATAGTAATTCCTTATGATCCTTTTTATTTCTTAGTACCTGTTGTTAGATTTACTTCTTCATCTCTGATTTTATTGATTTGAGTCTTCTCCTTTTTTAAATTTTTTTATATTTTTTGGTTAGTTTGTATTATATTTGTTTATTTTTTCAAAAAACCAGCTCTTCATTTCACTGATCTTTTTTGGTTTCAATTTTGTTTATTTCTTCTCTATTTTTTGAATTTTTTTATTTCATTTGACAGAGTTAGACAGTGAGAGAGAGAGAGACAGAAAGGAAGGTCTTCCTTCTATTGATTCACCCCCTCAAATGGCCACTACAGCCAGCGTTGCACCAATCCAAATCCAGAAGCAAGGTGCTTCTTCCTGGTCTCCCATGCAGGTGCAGGGGCCCAGGGACCCAGGCCATCCTCCACTGCCTTCCTAGGCCACAGCAGAGAGCTGGATTGGAAGAGGAGCAACTGGGACTAGAACCTGGCGCCCATATGGGATGCCGGTGCTGCAGGCCGGCATCCAAGTGAGCCATGGTGCCGGCCCCTCTTCTATAATTTTAATTATTTCTTTTCTCCTAATAGTTTTGAGTTTGTTTTGTTGTTGTTTTTTTTTTAGGTCCTTGAGATGCATCGATAGCTCAATTATTTGGTATCTTTCCAATTTGTTGATGTATGTACCAATTGATAATAACTTCCCTCTTAACACTGCTTTTGCTATATCCCATAAGTTTTGATATGTTGTATCATTGTCTTCATTTATTTCCAGAAATTTTTGATTTCTCTTGATTTCTTCTATGATCCACTGTTTGTTCAGGAGCATGTTGTTCATTTTCCATGCGCTTGTATATGTTCTAGAGAGTGTAGAGTTGTTGGTTCCCAGTTTCATTTCATCGTTGTCAGAGAAGATGCATGGCATGGCTTTGATTTTTTTAATTTGTTGAGACTTGCTTTATGGCCTATAATATGGTCTATCCTAGAGAAAATTCTATGCAAGAATGTGTATTCTACAACAATGGAATGAAAAGTTCTGTAGGTATCAGGTCCATTTGTTTCATAGTGTCCGTTAACTCTGTTGTTTCTTTGCTGATTTTCTGTCTGATTTATCTGGCCATTGCTAAAAGTATGGTGATGAAGTCCCCTATTGCTATTGTATTGGAGTCTATGTCTGCCGTTAGATCCATTAGCATTTCTTTTAAATACCCAGGCACCCTGTAATTGGGTGCATGCACATTTACTATAGTTGCATCTTCCTGTTGAATTGATCCCTTAATAATACATAGTGCCCTTCTTTGTCTTTCTTAACAGTTTTTTTGGTGTTAAAGTCTATTTTATCTGATATTAGGATGGCTACAGCTGCCCCTTTTCTATCCTTTAACTTTCAGTCTGTGTATCTTTGTTGGTGAGGTGTATTTCTTGAAAGCAGATTATAGATGGATCTTTTTATTTTTATTTTAAAGATTTATTTTATTTACTTGAAAGACAGAGCTACAGAGAGAAGTAGATACTGACAAGGAAAGAGAGGTCCTGCATCTTCTGGTTCGCTCTCTAAATGGCTGCAAGAATCAGAGCTGAGCCAGTCCAAAGCCAGGAGCCAGGAGCCTCCATTCCAGTTTTTCACATTGGTCCAAGGGCCCAAGGACTTGGGCTATCCTCTGCTGCTTTCATAGATGCACTAGCAGGGAGCTGGATTGGAAGTGGAGCAATGGGACTTTAACTGGCACATACTTGGGATGCCAGAAACACAGGCTGGGACTTTAACCTACTGTGCCACAGCACTGGCCCTACTTTTTCTTTTCTGACAATCAATTAAATGGTACTTGCCTAGGTGGTGCTTTGGAAAAAGTATATGAATGAATAATTGAATTAACAAATTCTCAAATTCAGCTCATGGTTTTCCTTTTTGCTCTAGCTCCTACTTTTAATCTCACAATTTTTGTTAATGATAATTTTATAATCTCTTTGATCAAGGTTCAATTTTAAGTCTAGAGTTTCTTTTTTGATACTCTTTTAAAAAGATTTATTTATTTATTTGACAAATAGAGTGACACAGAGAGGGAAAGTATCTTCTATCTGCTGGTCTGTTGGGTTACTCCCCAAATGACCACAAGAACTGGGGCTTGTCCAGTTAGAAGTCTCCTTAGCCTCCACAGCACTGGTCCCTAAAGTGTAGGTTTTCATCTCATCACTTCTCCCCACACTACATACAAGAAGAAAGTCAAGATCCGCGTCTTTTCTGTCTTCCTTTTCCATTTGCTAGTTTCTATCATCACAGTTAAGCCTTTTATGGATTTTTGTATATGTGATTACAGGATGATTTTCAAATGTTCCCCTTTTATAAAAATAGCTGCTACATAGATCTTCTTTATGTATTATTCTGATCAGGCACAATCATGTTCCAAAATGCCTCTTTAGGGCATTTTATGGCTCCTCACATTTGTCAACATAAGCAAGCTGAACTCTCATTATTTTCCAACATAGTGTCAGTGTTTACAACTTTCATGTTATTGCTATTGCTATGTGTTTCTGCTGAAATGTACTTTTCTGGTCTGTTCATAGACATCTAACCACCTTAATTCACATTCCATAATGTTCATAAAGATTTATTTCGTTTCCTGAAACTAGATACAAACTTCCATTCCCTCCAAAACACTATCACTTTTCATTAATCTCTCTTATAGATTTCATCAAATTTTTACCACCTATTATGTTTATTTAACCAACTGATGTATTATCTATTATAATTGTTATTCTTATATTATAAGAAAAATGAGCACAGGGATTGTGATTCATCTTTAATCTGTATTCCTTGCTGAAACAAGAAGCTGACACATGGCCATAAAACAATAAGTATTTCCTGAATAAATAAATGAATTATTAATGGATGAATAAATGAATCAGTTGACTAATTTGTGATTAAAGAAGAGCTAAAGCTCAGACTGAAGTTTTATTTTTTAAAAAATAAGTTATTCCCTGTATCCTACAAAGAGGAAAAGAAAATTGGGGAAGAAAATCAGCTTAATGGAAAACAAAATCAGTTTTTACTCATAAAGTCTACTGGCTACTGAACCTACTATTTTAGGCATAGGCATACTGGTCACAATATGGTTTCCTCAAGAAATTTCCATGACAACAGAAAAGGCAGTCAGTCTCTCTCAGTCTTCAGAACTCATTTTGTGAGTCCAGGCAATAGCTACCTTGTTTCTTAGGAATATCTTTAATCAGCTCCCATGCACTGAAAATAAACCTACTACAGAGTTATCTCTCTTAAATAAAATTGAACTAGACTGGAGAGAAAGAACACTGGAGAATTTAACTATGATAATAGTAGTCTCAGCCAAAAGTTCCTGCTTACCTGTACAAAATTAAGACATCACATGCCTCATACATTAAGGATTAGACATACATACTCCAAATAACACTATTCTTTATTATCATGAGCAAGAGCAATAAACAGTGAGTGATAGGGACTTTTCTAAACTACCATAAGTAAAGGGTATTTCATGACTGGAACAACTGTTAAATATCACACTGAAGGTTCTAAAAAGCATTCTGCATTTTTGTTGTTGTTTCAAAAAAAAAGTTTTTTAAATACTATTTTCCTAGGGGCTGGCACTGTGGCATAGCGAGTAAGGCTGCCACCTGCAGTGTTGGCATCCCATATGGGTGCTGGTTCAAGACCTGGCTGCTCCATTTCTGATCCATCTCTCTGCTATGGCCTGGGAAAGCAGTGGGAGACAGCCCAAGTCCTTGGGTCCCTGTACCCACATGGGAAGACTCGGAGGAAGCTCCTGGCTCCTGGCTTCAGAATGACGCGGCTCTGGCCATGGTGGTCAATTGGGGAGTGAACCAGCGGATGGAAGACCTCTCTTTCTCTCTCTCTGCCTTTCCTTCTCTCTCTGTGTAACTCTGACTTTCAAATAAATAAATAAATAAATCTTTTTTAAAAAATACTATTTTCCTGCTGTGAACTATTCTACATACTTACACAAAATCATTTGAAAATTTCCACTTGAATGGATAGATCTTGCTTAAAATAATTCATGTATTTTTTTAATTTATTTTTTAAAGATTTTTTTATTTATTTATTTGACAGGTAGAGTTACAGACAGTGAGAGGGAGAGACAGAGAGAAAGGTCTTCCCTCTGTTGGTTCACCCCCCAAATAGCTGCCACGGCCAGCGCACCGTGCCAATCTGAAGCCAGGAGCCAGGTGACCCATCCTGGTCTCCCACGTGGGTGCAGGCACCCAAGCACCTGGGCCATCCTCCACTGCCTTCCCGGGCCACAGCAGAGAGCTGGACTGGAAGAGGAGCAACCAGGACTAGAACCCGGTGCCCATATGGGATGCCAGCGCCGAAGGTGGAGGATTAGCCAAGTGAGCCACGGCGCCGGCCCCAAAATAATTCATGTATACAAGTAACTCTGGCTACCTCTGCTGCTTTATTCATAGGACATGTCAATGGCCAAATTAACCTTATTCGTGAAGTTAGAGATATAAGAACCTGTGTTGAAATATCAGTAACATACCTATATGTTATTATTAGTATTAAATTTAGTAAATGTAGTATTGACATACAGGCTCACCTGTTACTATTTTCATTTTCCCTTGGCTAAAACACAAAAGTATAAATTTTTAACTCTCAACACATATGGTTCTATTTAAATGAGTATCTCATGGTAGCTTTCTCCAAACCCATCTCTACTTTTAAACCAGTGAATTCTACATAAGCCTCTTCAAAGTATTACAATATTTTTTCACCAATAATCTAGAAGACACAAGCTCACACAAATTTTGGGTTATTTAACAGTTAGTGCAAAATCATCTTTAAAGCTCACATTCTAAACACTGCTGAGTCTTCACTTTAAGATAAACTACAATGAAAAAAGGAAGAGAGTTTTTAAAGGAAGTCTCCAGTGACTCCTTCTACAAAGTGAGTAATCACACTCCAACTTATCTGTTTTGTAAGTTGGGAAACAAAATTCTTGTTTCTGTATCTCTGGTAGAGGAGATGAGAATGAGGGCAAAGAGCATCTCTTGGACTGCCCAAGAGGAAAGGGTGAGAAGAGAGGAGAGAGAGCAGCCGGGGTTCTCTCCCTGGAAAGTTAAATGTCAGCAGGGTTAGGCCTTGCCAATATAAATACAATCACAATGATGGTATAAAAAGACATGCATTTTCACCTCTATTGACTTTTCACGTTCATGGGATAATTATTGTAACATTTTCTTAAAGGGCAAAAAGCTTTTGATGATGAATACATCTCATTACATGGAATTTTACGTGTAATCCTTACATGAATCTCATTGTAATTCAATGGATGAATTACGTGTTAATGCTAGCATAACAAGCCTTTAACCTATTTGACTTAATTACAGGCATATCATCAGATTTACTGGGAAAAGGTTTCTTCCCTTGCTCTAAAAGTCTTTTCATTTTTTTAACCCTTTGGTTAAACCTCTGGGAGACAGCATCAGCTCCTCACAATCTCTTACTACCACTTTCTATGGACTTCATCTTTGGTCGACTTGCGAGCCCATCATTTTGCTCAACTTTGTAAAAGTTATCTAGGTGTTGATGGATTCTTTATCACTGGATCCTTATGCACAGAACCATCCTTCAAATCAAAATATATGGTGAAATAAAATGTAAACTTTGGACTAAGCAATGGAAATATAGCTCTAACATCACAAACAGTATAGATTTGGAAACGTCAATTAACTAGCATGAGCTGCAACTTTCATTTTTGTTTAATGGAGATTAATATGTTTACCTAACACTTACATTAATACAGTATAGATGTTTGATAATAAAATATAGATGTGTAGATAATAAAACACAATACAACTAAAGAATTTTGATGATGAAGATGAAAAGAAAGGGAAAGTGAAGGAGGGGGATGAGGGAGGGAGAAAATGAGAAGTAGAGAAAAAAGAGGAGGAAGTGAAGGAGTAGGAGGAAGAAAGACTGATGAAGAGGACCTCATAGCAAAAGAGTGAATATTGCCGTTTCAGATGTGTTTATAGTGTAATTACCTTCAGAAGGATCTCTCTGGGACTACTTTGACCATGCTAGTTATGGTCTGAATTATGTCCTTCCTGAAGTTCATATGCTGGAATCCTAACCCCTAGTATGTCAGAACACGACCTTATTTGAAAATAGGGTCATTGCACATACAATTAGTTAAGATGAGGTCATACAAGTAAATTGGGCCCCCATGTAATATGAATGATGTCTTCAAAAAGTGGGCAACTTCGACAGGGCTGTTCACATCTGGAGAACCTTCTGCTCACATCATATTTGCTTGTACGCATAGGCTGAAGCAAATCACATGATTGAACACAGGAAAAAGGGACAGGGATAGAGAAGTACCTATCATTAGCATGAAGCCATGAATGTATGCTTGTAACAGAATGAGATTGAAAAATTGGGACCAGGCATTTATCTTCCACAACCAGTGAACTCAATTACCTCAACATCATCTTCACAAGAGAAACATAAGGACCAAAGTATGTGTGAGTTCCCACAGGGCCTCACAAAGGAAGAGAGGTTCATGGATGTGGGGTCTGAGGCTTCAGAGAATGTACTGATAATGGTCCTGATACAGAATCTAATGATGTTGTGACCCAGGCTATCTTGGTAGCCCCACAAGACTAAGGTAAACTTAGAACCATTGGTGTAGTCATAGGACCTAGCCATGACTGGACCATATTCTGCAAATACCTTACGGACTCTTGGCACAATAATCACGTTCATGGTCAGTGGCACTGACATGACAGGAGACATGGGCTTGGGACAGATAAGGGTCCTCAAGACCACAACAGATATAGGGGCTATGACTTACCTGATTTTTTTTCATTTCTCCTTCATTTTATAAATATGAGAGATCTCCAAAAACGTCATGGAAGTGTATATAATGAAAAAAAATATGTATGGATTTCAAAAAAATTTTTACAAATATAAACTCATCTATTAATTCCATTTTCCATGAACTTTTTAAAGTCTCCTGGTATTTATTTACATAAACCATGAGAAAACTTCAGGAGTATGATAGTGAAGATATCAACTCAGATCTCATATAGTTTTTTAACTTGTTGGATAAAGTGAGACATAACCAAGAAATTATGATTCAGGGCAGGTTCCTATTTGGAATGGAAGATGTGATCCTAGAACTGAAAGCACAAAGTAGATCGTCTCTACACAGGATCATTTCAGCAAAGTCCCTAAGGAAATGCATTCCAGGGATGATATTTTGACAATTATCTGAATCACTCTTTAAATCATTTGAAGCCATGCCACAGCTTCAGCCATATTGGCTTCAATGTTCTTTGATACAGTTATCAGTCAATGCTCCTGGAATGAACTAATATTTATGATGTGCAGAATGTCAAAGGGGATGTCTTCCCAATGCTGTAAAACTTGCATTTTACTTGCACATATTTTTTCATTCATTGTAAGTCAAGACCATTTCCCAGGCGTGAAACAAATGGTGGAAAGGGAAGGCAGACCAGAACATTCAGGATACAGTGGCAAGTAGCTGCTGACATGGAAGCATATACAACATGGACTTATCAGCCAAGAATCCACAGTGTAGTCTGCCTTTCTGGTTCTTGTAGGTTGAAGGCAAACAGTTGCAATCAGTGCATGGAAATGATTGGTTATCTAAGTCGGTCTGTAAATTAGAAAAAAATTAAAGATTAAAGGTATCAATATTTTAAAGCACATCAGTAAGTATGCAACGAATGTTCTTACAAAAACAAGAAATGAGTAAAATACCCATGGAGCACATAATAGATGTTAGAGAAACTTTCTCAAAGCAAATAACTCATCTGAGACTTGAAGATAAGTAGAAAAAAACTAGAAGGGTTACTGTGTTAGGATAAGATGAGTATGAAGTAAGAAGTTGCAGAGTTTTCATTATAGGGGTTATAATTTGTACCTTACTAGAAAGTCAGCATGTTTTTATAGAGTAAATTAAACAGAACATATTTGATCATAGACTACAAGCTGAGGACGGTGAGGAGAAGAAGATGAGAGGGAAGTAGAGGTGAGACTAGTGAGCCTTTGTTTTAGAATTCTGACTCTGGATATGGTGTAAAGAACATTGTAAAGAGGATTTAGGTAGGAGCCGGCTCTGTGGCATAGTCAGTAAAGCCACTGACTGCAGTGCCTGCATCCATATCGGCACCAGTTTGAATACTGTTCACTCCACTTCTGATCCAGCTCTCTGCTGTGGTCTGGGACAGCAATAGAAGATGGCCCAAGTTTTTGGGCCTCTGTACCTACATGGGAAACCTCGAAGAAACTCCTGATTCCTGGCTTTGGATTGGCCAGCTCTGGCCATTGTGGCCATTTGGGGAGTGGACCAGAGAATGGAAGACCTCATTCTCTCTCTGTCTGCCTCTCTGTAACTTTAACTTTCAAGTTAATAAATCTTATTTTTAAAAAAAGAGGATTTAGGAGGTTGGCATTCTGGTACAGTGGATTAAGCCTCCACCTGCAAGGCTGGTTTGAGTTCCCAGCTGCTTCACTTCTAATACAGCTCCCTGCTAAGGCATCTGGGAAAGCAGCAAAAGATGGCCCAAGTACTTGGGCTCCTACCTCCCACATGGGAGATCTGGGTGGATTTCCAGACTCCTGCCTGTGGTCTGGCCCAGCCTTGGCCATGACAATAATTTGGAGAGTGAACCAGTGGATAGAAGATACCTCTATCATCTACATAACTATCATCTCTCTATCTAATCTATCATTTATCTATCTCTGTGTGTGCTTATACCTCTGCATAAATAAAGGTTTTCAAAACTTATTTTTAAAAAAGATGTGGAAGACAGGCAGTGAGCAGAAAGAAGGCAAATCCATAGCCTTGGAGAGAGAAGGCCTTGAGAGTTGATTGTGATGTGAGCATGGACAGATGAAAGGGTTAAGGAAACACTGGCACCAGTATCCTAGATTTAACAAGATTGGAGGCAAGGAGCCAGAGTTTCTAAACCTCATTACAAGTTCCAAGAGCATATGGCAAGCAAGGCCAAAGTTTAGCATGCCAACAGACTCTTCCTAAAAGAAGTTCTAGTTGAATCCTGAAGGATGAGGGGGATGAACAGATGAACAGTAGGAAATGGTTGTACCCTTAGGTTCCATGCACCGGCAGCTCGGTGGGAGCATCTCTGCTCAGACTATGATAGCTGCAAGCATGTTCCTGAAGGCTTGCCTTTCCTAGGCTCATTCTAAGGCCTGGGTTGAAGATGTGGCCCTCATGTGGCAGAAGCTCTTCTCTTGAGAGTGGTAACAGAAGTGCAAAAGGGCAAACAAAACATATGAGGCCTGGAATCATTTCACTACTGCTTCAATTCATTTGCCTTTGATTGAAACAAATCACATGACCAAGATCAAGAGGCCAAGGGAAGAGGAATAACTCTGCCTTTATTGCAAGATACTACACAAAAATGTTCTATAGCAAAAGGCACACATATAGGACGTGGGGGCCACAAGCAGTGAGGAATGGACATAATAACTCCATCTACCGCAAGGAGCATCCAGGATAATGTGCATGAACCAATAGTATATAAAATGATAAATCAGAATAACTTTGGCTCAGTTTTAGGTACAATAGGGGAAGAAGATAGAAATTGGGATGAGGAAAGGTCATCCTTTGTGCTTTAAGTCATGTAAAAGAAGAAAGTGCTGAATTGCAAACAAGCACAGGGTGCTCGGGGAGCAACTGAGAGGCAGATGGGCTCCTATCCCAGTCATGCGGAATCATCTGGGAGACTCAGAAGGCATAGAGAGCAGCATGGGCCAAGACTGAGAAACTGACATTCTTTACCAAAACTGGAGCTCAAGTGACTGAAGACACATGGGCTTTGTGTCCTTATAATGAATATTTTGGCAGGGTTTATAGTGAACCAAGTAGCCAGGCTGCTTTGTGACCTGATAGATACTGGAAAAGATCCTCTCTCAGTAAAATAAACACTCAACACATCTACAAGCCAACAAAGTCCAGAGTATGTTGCTTTAAAATAGAGGAGAAGAGTCTGGCTTCACTGCTATGCTGAGCACTGCTCACCCCATGGCAGGTGCTCTGGTAGGATTAAACTGTTTGTTCTCCCATCAGCAGGCTAGTTAATCCTTCAAAACCTTCGCCAGGAATATGCACACAGTAAACACTCTGTTCTGTGAGAATGGCCCCAACAAAAGTCAAAAGAGAATGTCCACTTCCTTCTAGATCTGTGCCTCTTAGCCCCCTTTCTTTGCAATTACCAGAGAAGATAATCGATCTCCAAAAGGGATGCCAGATCCCATGGGGCTCCTAACTCCTCCCCTTTTCATCACCCTTGCACAAGTCTGTGCTATGTGTACATAAGATTGAGTGAGGCCAACACACTCTAGAGAGTTGTTTGAGGTCACATTGAGTTAGTAGCTCAATGTGGATTAGAAAAGCCTCGTGCCCTGTCTGGTCCCCAATCCTTTTTGCTGAACCACAGAGCAAGTTGCCATATGAACAAAACATAAAAAGCATTAACCTCTGATAAATTACATTTATTTTCTTGTGCATTGGCATTTATTTTGGTTGTTTCCATTTGTGTGGTTTGGTATATAAAGTTCCGCACATTGTCCTCTGATTCCTGGGTCTTTTATTTCTGTTGGCATTTCCCTTATTCTTTAACTAGAGTTACAATTTTCCATTTTAATAAAAACTGTCTTGAAAATCTATCCTCTCTTTGGTGCCACTGCCGCATGAAATTCAGCAGGAGTTTTCCCAGTGTATACTGAGACAGCAAGTCATTTCAGCATCAGCTATTCTTGATCAACTGAACTGAATGTTTCCTAGGAGAACACAATTATTCTAACAATGAATTCAAAGATTTTCTCTGGTCATTTGTCTCCCTGGTGAAAGTCTGTGGCCTTTAAACATACCCTAACATTTCCCCCATTCACAATGTAGTTGGTGTCTGTTTAAATCCTTGGTGCATTTCATGTCTGTGCATGCCTACAGCTAATTTTCTTTGAAATCAGAGCTGTTGACTTCCATGTGGCAACACCACAGCTGAACACAGTGGCCCCAAGGCCATCAGAGGAGGCCATTTTCTGAACACAACAGAACTGACCCTCAGAAAATAAAGCTTCACTCACTACAATTTAAGCAGCCCTACATGTTTCTGCCTTGCATTACCTGCCAAGCGTATGTGGGGAGATTCACGGAGTACAAATGAGAATAAGGAGGAACTCAATTCTTTTGCCACACCATTGTTTCCAAAAGTCTGAAATTCAGTTGAGAAACACAGTTTCCTATTTCTAAAAATTGCTATTCAAATGATCATCTTGAGCTGAACAAAACAAACAGCATCACAACAAGCTTTAATCATGTGGTTGTCATCAAATAGCCAGCATTCTAAACTGGAAAGAAAATCGCTGCATGTAATTGTGGCAACATGGTCATTAATGAGCTTCAAAAGTGCCCACGTCCTAGGGCTGGAACTGAAATGAGGCGGTCACCCCAGGGTGAAAAATTTATGGAGGCACTAAAAACTCAGTAGACAAGGTAAATATTTTAATGCAGTATTCTTACAATTTTGTCTATTTATTTGAGAGACACACACAGAAAAAGACAGAGAAAGAGATCCTATCTGCTAGTTCATTCCTCAGATCTCCATTACAGCTAAAGCTAAGAATTGAGAATTCAATCCAGGTCTCCTTTGTGGATGGAAGGAAGCAGATTATTTGAGCCATTGTGACTGCCTACCAGCGTCTGAATTAGCAGGAATCTGGGGCCAGGAACCAGAATACATGGGTGTCTTAATAACATCTTAACAAGTAGGCCAGATGCTGTCTCTAATGCAACATTTTTGAAATAAAATACAGTCTTAGATGAACAAAGTTTCAATTCACTTTGGTGAATTGATTATAAAGACACTACTTTTCAGGGACAAACAATAACACAAAAAAGCAGAAAAGAAATAACAATTAATTTAAAATATATGCTTATTGGTGCAGTATTTTGTATGTTCCAAGGGACTGAGGGAGTTATATTTTTATTCAGCATTGTTTTGTCTACTTTAAGCAAAAGTAAGCTGAAAAACTGGGAAAGAAGGTTAAGTATACAGGCAAAGAGAAAAGAACCCTGACAAGCAGCTGCTTGAAGTTGTCTTTAACCTTGATCTGCTCTTCCATCTACTTTGGATCCCCTACTTTGAACAAGAGATGACATTCTCTGCTTCAATCCATGATTTGCCATCGACCTCATACCCTGGTAATGATCATCATGTCCATGCCATAATAGCTCAATGCTCATGATGGCATGGTTTCCAAGCCAAGAATATATGGAAGGAGACAACAATAACTCAGGTAATAAGACAAAAATATGCTGCAAAAATTATCCTGAGAACCATCTTTCAGGCTATATTAACCATTACAGTTGTATTTCAAGACAGTGGAGGAGAGCACTAATTATGAAAAGGTCAAGTGCTCTAGTTTGCACTATGCAGCATTAAATGTGAAGCATTGTCCATCACAATCACTGGAGTGGAGGAAGCACATATATCAAAGAACTGCTGAGGGAGAAGGCATCCCTGAGCAGGGGATGAGCCTGAATCCCATGTAGTGCAAGATGGGGCTCCCACCTGTGTGCTGCTTGATATTTTATTAATTTTCAATGATGAGAACTTCAGATCTTTTCTTTAGTAGTATGTTTCACTGAGTTTGTGCCCTCAGGCATATAAAGTAAAGGACATAATTTTAAAAAATTAAACTTTATACCATTATGCATTAAAAGCTATTCATCACTATGAAGATGTTTGAAACTGGGGTGTTGAAGTTATCACATAAACCTCCCAAACTGAAATTGAGCTAAAGGGAAAATGGCTTTTTAAGCAAAGAAGACTCTGGGCAAACAAGATGGATCCATACTGCATCAATCTGATTTCTTAACTCTTCAGGCAGACCCAATGGGTAGATTCATAATAGACCATTCATTCATTCATTCATTCACTCAACAAATATTAACTGAATGCCTTGGGTGTCAATCACTGAACTAGATCCTGAGCAAAGCAGTTTTGGTCTCTACTCTCATGGATCCTGGGAAGAAGACACCCTTCAAGAGAGACATACCCTAAACAAATGTAGGGCACACAGTTGGGTTTCAAAGAAGAATCCTCTGGAAAAGTGAGATCTACATTCAAGCCTGGATAGGTATGTTATATCTAACTTGGTGCCTTTATGGGAATCAGGGAAGCATTTCAGGAAAGATGCAAGGCAAGAGCCTATGATGACAGAGAATGGCATATTTAAAGTGTTAGTGCATCAGAGAATTGGCAGGAGACAGAGTAGTTTTGAGTTCCATGTAGACACTAGAGCTTACAGGGAAGTCAGACGAGCTGGGCAAGTCTAGAAAAATGTAGCTAGAAGATCTGAGAAACATCACCAATGGCTCCAACCTGGAGCACAGGAATATGACCGGGGAGACATCTGCAGACAAGCCTGAAAAGCCATGTCAACCACAGAGACTGTGAAGCTGCTGAGTGTGTGACTAAGCCAGATGTCTGACCTTATGGCTGTCTGAGAATAACAGCTTCCCCTTCTCTTCTGCCTTTCCAATCTCACGTTAGCTCCTGTGTCAGCAATTTCTAACCCAGGACCACAAAGGGATGGGGAATCTGGAAATCCATGCTCCCAACCTTAGGCAGAGGGGTGGAGGTAGGAAACTTCACAGCAGGATCTGATCTTTTAGAGCATGTTATCCCATTTAGAATGTGAGTTTTAATCCTAAAATCAACAGGAAGTTGGGGAGAGCATAATTAGAAGTCCATTTCCACCATTTTACTCTAGCTGTGTTATGTAGGACAGATTGGAAGGAAGCTAGAGAGAAGCAGAAACTCAGGATAAAAGGCTGTAGTAAAGCAAGAGGTGCTGATAATTTAGACTACGGTAGATTGAGAGAAGGAAAAAAAGACTAAGATGTAAAAAAAGATGTGCTTATGAATGGGATTTAGGTGTTGAAAATAACAGAGAACCCACAGCCACAGCACGTGGGTTGCATTGCTGGGGTGATTCTCCCATGGTCTTCAGATTCAGACACAATCAGGATTGCAAGGAAATTCCAGTGAACTTGTCTAGCTCCCTCAATTCTGACTGGTCATAGTCTATTCAGCACCACATTGGTCAGTGAAGGACAGATGCATGCTTATTTCAAGAATTTTTTTCAGTCCGCATAATTTATATGCATAAAAATGTCACTGTAAAAGCATGAATCTGGGGGAAAAAATAGTACCGACATTTTTGCTTCTCCTGCAGACAGATTGTAGTGAGAGCAGTACTCTAGACAAGAAGTAGGACAAGCCAAGTCCAGTGTTCAGTGAAGACAGGTACCCCCCTTCTGAAGCTGTGTCTGGATCAGCCGTCAAAGATCTAGTTTAGAGATGGGTAAGAGTGGAGCTTAAAGGGGATTTGAAGGTGATGAGAAGAAATTCTATCTCAACGTGAACGTGGATAGAGAAAGAGATACTGCAGGCGGCGAAGCCAGCACGTCTCACCATCTACTTTATCTGTCTTGGAAGCTTTGTAGATTGGCAGGAGCTGCCTCACTCTGAGAGGAGTGCTAAGATAAGTTAATTATGTGTTTGCATTTGATACCATGTGTGAGAAAAATGCCAATTTTTTACTGTTCAGCCATGTAGCTTTTGTAAATGAGAAACTCTGACCACACAAGGATTTCTTGCTGTAAGAAAATTTGGTGGTCGCTTTTAAGTTTATGAAAATTCTCAACAAATTAGTGGGCTAATAGTTGGCCTAATTAGAAGCTAATATCTGCCTGAAAGCTTGAACTTGGGGAATCATGTGTGAGATAGCGAGAACCACTGGCAAGGTACAGTGCTGCAGCCTAGTATACTTCATGGTGAATAATGAGTGCAGTTTAGCCTTAGATAGTAAACCAAGAAAAGACACAACATAGTTTTACTTGGTTTAAGTGTAAAAGTAAAGGAACAACAAGAAAGAACAAAAATTTATAGATCCATCTGGCTCAAGAAGAAAATAAAAGGAAGAGAGAAACACTGAACACTCTGAAGAAAGGACAGCCTCACGTTAAGAAAATCTTAAAAGCAAATGTCTAATGCATTCCTTTCCCCAACCAATATTTTTTTAAAAAAATATTTCTTTATTTTGAAAGTCAGAGCTCCATAGAGAGAAGAAGAGACTGAGAGAAAGAGAGAGAGAGAGAGAGAGAGAGAGAGAGAGAGAGAGTCTTCCATCCACTTGTTCACTCCCAAAATGGCTGCAATGCCCAATGCTGGGCTGAACTGAAGTCAGGAGTCAGGAGCTTCTTCTGGGTGTCACATGTGAATGGCAGGGCTCAGGCACTTGGGCCATCCTCTGCTGCCTTTCCCAGGCCATTAGTCAGGAGCTGGATCAGAAGTAAAGCAGCAAGGACACCAACCAGAGCCCATGTGGGATGTTGGTGGCATCACAGGCAGGTGATTCCTAATCGATAGCTTATGGTGCAGTGATGAAGCCCAGTAGCTCTGGATTTAACAACATTCTAATACTTTTCATACAAAATACTTCAGATCTTTCTGTTGCTCAATTTTCCTCCAGAAGAATATATTTAGAATTGGATAACAAACTCCAATCAGAAATAACATTCACCTTCCAGAAATATGCATTATAAAAATTCCATTATAAGACATGTAAGTGTTTATTAAACATTTGATAAGTGTGTTAGAGAAGATTCATATTAATTCTTATGAGAAAGGCTGAATAATTAACCTTCTCTAGAAGAAGTTCTTCTCAGAAGAACTATAAAGCCATTATTTCAACTTTAGAATGAAAATGTAATGATACGCAGTTACAAAAAAATTGATTCTTCCTCACTGTTATTCACAATTGCAATGTCCTTCTCTTCTTTATAGCTCCTAAATATATGGTTGTCAACCAATGGAGCATGAAACATTCAATCAAATTACTTTCAAGTATAAAATAAGTGTATTTTGAAAAAATTAATTTTATTTCCTTTACTGAAAGGAAATTTTCAAAAATTGTGATGTTATTCAAACTCAGAGGGTCCAATACTGAAGATTTCAGAAGATCAGTCACAGCATCTCAAATACTATTTCCAGTTTATAAAAGACACAAAATCACTTTGGAAGAACCAATGTGCATCCTGAATGAAGCCATGGTGATTTGTATCATATGGAATATAATATATTAATGTCTCAGAGTAGTCTGAAATTATTAACCCCTTAAGCTTCTCAACATTCCCAGGTCTAATGTTATAATGTATAAAAAATAGCATAATAATAATAACATAATTTTTGAAAAGATTAAATGAGATAATGCATATAAAGCACAAACACAATGCCAAAATAAAGCAAATGCTAAATAAATAGCAGTTATTACCATTGTCTAGCCTTCCTGCTAAACAGAAAAATTCCATTTTCTGGCATATGAGCACTACTTTTCTACTGGGTGTTGAGGTGATTTCAATAATTCATACCCTTGTCATCTTCATCTTTTGACAATAGAAGAGTGTCAACTCCAGGTCAGCTAGCTAGTCTTTGTGAGTATATTTCAGGGGCCCAAAAGTCACACATGTCCCAAATCTGGAAGAATTTAGTAGAATGCCTTCAGATTTTGAAACTTCCAGAGTATGTAAAAGACCAAAATATCTGTGCTCTCTGTATGAGTGGGCACCAAATCCAAAAATGGGATTTCCATTCTGATTTTACATGGTGACTCACACGGGACCGTGAGGTTTGCCAGCAGACTTTTGATGTATATGATTTTAACCTGTAAAGTTGGGATATTGATAATATGATCTTATGAAAAACTTCCCCAGAGGGTCACAAGGATAGGAGTCCAGTTCACTGTGTTGCTCTTGCCTTGCTTCTTTTCCTCTTCTTTTCTATAATTTAGCAGGCCGTAAGATCCCCTCATCTGAGTGTCAAAATAAGTAATATTTTGAACTTCCAATAAAAATAACAGCAATAAAAATGGAGTGATTTAAATGCTCAAGGCATTTTGTTGCTTATATGTCACAACAGTACATTTGGCTTCAGCCTCATTTTGTTCAGGGCTCTAGCTCAGTCTCTCCATAAATGCACTGTGTCTTCATGATCAAACTCTGACTCAGGCTGGCTTCCCACATGAGGTAAATGGTCTTACAGAGTCCATAGCTTTCAGCCATGCATGACTTTTTCTAGGAAAGAGAATTTTTCTTTCCTTACCATCAAATGCAAGTCTTGAGATTCACTTTTACTGACTCACTGTATGTGCTGTGCCCATCCTGGAAACCAGTTCTTCCAGTAGGGAAATGGAACAGTGCTGTCTTGCTTGGGTGGTAGAGAAAGAATGACTTATCCACACTAAGGATGCTACACAGTAAGGAAGGGATGGACACTGAGACAGCCAAAACGTGTACTAAGTGATAGTTTCTGCCAAAGAGGCTAGAATATAGCTTCCAGAGAATTAAAGAGATTCTTTGATAACCAGTTCTGTTATAATAATCTCAATGAGATTTGCTCAAGGACCAGCTTGTCACAAAACAACCAAAAGGACTTTCTTTCAATTTGCTACAAATCTCTCCAACAATAGCTCATTGACCTGGGACCAAGCTTGGATACTGCCTCTGTTTCCTCTTCCCTGGGGATTAATTCTTTTTCATAAAACTCCTCAGTTCTTCATACAAACAGACCCTCAATTAATCCCCTATACCCTGCTGGGATAGTTGTTTAAATTGGTGTCCAGTACATTTGCTGTACACTTGCATTGAAAGCTGATAAGAAAATTAATAATTTCATTGGAATTAATTTTAAATTTAAAGTCACCTGAGAGGGCTCGATGTTTAGCCTAACAGTTAAGATGCCCACATTCCACTTCAGAGCACCTGGGTTTGCATCCCAGCTCCAGTTCCTCATTCCAGCTTCCTGCTTCCTGCTAATGCAGACCCTGGGAGACAGTTATGATGACTGAAATAATTGGGCTCCTGCTACCCATGTGAGAGAACTGGACTATGGTCCCAGCTACTAGCTTCAATCCTAGCCCAGCCCTAACCAATATGAATATTTGACAGTGAACCAATAGGTAGAAGCACTCTCTCTCTCTCTCTGCCTCTCAGATAAATAATTTCTTCAAAAAAATCACCAAAGAAAATGAATAAATGAATGAATGATTAGAAACCATGTGGGCTCTTGCCTGGAGGAATGTCAGCACATTAGACCACGTGTGTGCATTTTTTAAGAGTGTGTTATTGGAAATGTGATAAGTGTGTCACATTGCACATTTACCCTCATTTTTTTAAGACTAGAAGAAGGCTGGCGCCATGGCTCAACAGGCTAATCCTCCGCCTAGCGGTGCCGGCACACTGGGTTCTAGTCCCGGTCGGGGCACCAGGATTCTGTCCTGGTTGCTCCTCTTCCAGGCCAGCTCTCTGCTGTGGCCCGGGAGTGCAGTGGAGGATGGCCCAAGTGCTTGGGCCCTGCACCCGCATGGGAGACCAGGAGAAGCACCTGGCTCCTGGCTTCAGATCAGCGTGATGCACTGGCCACAGCACCCAGCTGCGGCGGCCATTGGAGGGTGAACCAACGGCAAAGGAAGACCTTTCTCTCTGTCTCTCTCTCTCTCACTGTCCACTCTGTCAAAAAAGGAAAAAAAAAAAAAAAGACTGGAAGAAACAACCTGAAGACATTCAGGTCCTAAAATTTTTGAATGAAATATTTTAACATGTTTAAATCAATTTCAAAAGAATTGCTTCCTTTGTGGAATTTAACTGAAAATGTAAAGAACATAGTTCTTATCAATATATTTAATGCATGAAAAAGTACCATCTTGCTGTTCATATTCAAATAACTGCAGATCAACTATGGAAATGAAAGACAAGCATAAAGATTACAGAATACAGGAACATGAGAACAAAAACAAATATATGGATTTTATTTTATTTTATTAAACTTTTATTTAGTAAATACAAATTTCCAAAGTACAGCTTATGGATTACAATGGCTTTTCCCCCACATAACTTCCCTCCCCCCTGCAACCCTTCCATCTCCCGCTCCCTCTCCCATTCCATTCACATCAAGATTCATTTTCAATTATCTTTATATACAGAAGATCAATTTAGTATATATTAAGTAAAGATTTCATCAGTTTGCACCCACACAGAACATAAAGTGTAAAATACTGTTTCAGTACTAGTTATAGCATTAATTCACATTGGACAACACATTAAGGACAGAGATCCTACATGAGGAGTAAGTACACAGTGACTCCTGTTGTTGACTTAACAATTTGACACTCTTGTTTATGGCATCAGTAATCTCCCTAGGCTCTTGTCATGAGTTGCCAAGGCTATGGAAGCCTTTTGAGTTCTCCAACTTGATCTTATTTAGCCAAGGTCATAGTCAAAGTGGAAGTTCTCTCCTCCCTTCAGAGAAAGGTACCTCCTTCTTGAATGGCCCATTCTTTCTACTGGGATCTCACTCGCAGAGATCTTTCATTTAGGTTTTTTTTTCTTCTTCTTCTTCTTTTTTTCCAGGGTGTCTTGGCTTTCCATGCCTAAAATACTCTCATGGGCTCTTCAGCCAGATCCGAACGCCTAAAGGGCTGATTCTGAGGCCAGAATGCTATTTAGGACATCTGCCCTTCTATGAGTCTGCTGTGTATCTTGCTTCCCATGTTGGATTGTTCTTCCCTTTTTGATTCTATCAGCTAGTATTTGCAGACACTAGTCTTGTTTATGTGATCCCTTTGACTGTTAGACCTATCAGTATGATCAATTGTGAACTGAAATTGATCACTGGGACTAGTGAGTTGGCATTGGTACATGCAACCTTGATGGGATTGTATTTTTTTTTTTCAAATTCCTGAGACTGCCCAAACTATCCTATCCACTAAAAACAGGGTTATACATTTCTCTCTTTATATATGTGCTTTTGTGTATTCAGAGTTTGGAGTTTCCTATAGAAGTTGTGTATACTTTTTGAGCTATAAACCCCTTTAGTTCTCTGGCGAAACCTATGGAACTTGCCTCAGAAAAACAAGATTACAAAGGCAATCCAGTATATTAAATTATAGTTGTTAAAATAACAAATGTGAGGCACAGCAATATATGTTCCTCTTTGTTAATGCATTCAGTGGCAAGGTAGAGAAGCAGGGCTGCTAACCACTATAATTTTAAAATAAAAATGTTTGAAAATGATACTTTCAGGTACCAGAAAAGTTGCCTTGTGATATCAAAGCACCCATGGTACTAATGACAAAGTCGCAGGTAACTCTGATTGCACAATGGTCTGTGGTCCTCGCTGAGGTGACACACTAGCTTGAAACCCTGCAGTCTGGCTCCCAAGTCTGCTTCCTCAGTGTAAAGGAGACCTGGGACATGATTAAGTTCAACCATCAATTTTTCAAGTAAGATAGCAACTGTTATGAAGCGTAGATACCTTGCACCAGCAGCTACAGTTAAGAAATGTTTGGTTTGAGTTTTGTGGCCTACAAATACATGAAATTGAACTAAACATGATCATTGCTTCAGGATCTACCATCATTACCAGTCCAGGTACTGTCTTAACTAGGTAATTCACATGAGATGATGAATATTCATAAGTTCACCTCTCAATCCAAAGGCTCAGATTAACAACAACTTATACACCCACCTTCCTAAACCAATCCTTTCCTGGTGAAGTAGTCAGTTTATTATTCTTTTTTAAACTTTCATTTAATAAATATAAATTTCGAAATTATAACTTCTGGTTTATAGCGTCTTTTCCACCCATAACCTCCTCCGACCTGCAACCATCCCATCTCCCACTCCCTCTCCCATCCCATTCTTCATCATGATTCATTTTCAATTATCTTTATATAAAGTTTTAAAAATATCACAGTGTAGTCACAATGTGTTTAAATAATAATGTTTTTTTTTTTTTGACAGGCAGAGTGGACAGTGAGAGAGAGAGACAGAGAGAAGGGTCTTCCTTTGCCGTTGGTTCACCCTCCAATGGCCGCCGCGGCCTGCGCGCTGCGGCCAGCGCACTGCGCTGATCCGATGGCAGGAGCCAGGAGCCAGGTGCTTTTCCTGGTCTCCCATGGGGTGCAGGGCCCAAGCACCTGGGCCATCCTCCACTGCACTCCCTGGCCACAGCAGAGGGCTGGCCTGGAAGACGGGCAACCGGGACAGAATCCGGCTCCCCGACCGGGACTAGAACCCGGTGTGCTGGCGCCGCTAGGTGGAGGATTAGCCTAGTGAGCCGCTGCGCTGGCCCTTAAATAATAATGTTTTGTTTTAGTTTAGTTTTGAACTCTATCACTAAGTGGTTAATGTTTTGGAGCTTATTTTCCACATTCAATATCAATTAGTAAAATTCATCCACATTGTTGAGTATACCTGTATTCCAATCATCTATTAAACACACACACACACATACAGAGAGAGAGAGAGAGAGAGAGAGAGAGAGAGAGAGAGAGGTCATCACTGTACAGTTCATAGGAAGTAGATGTGAACCCCAATCTCCTAAGTAAAAGACCAATACTTGCTTCACTATCCTAAAATTGCTGTTCCTTCCCTCCAAGCATCTGTTTCTCCTCTAAGTGACACACATATTCGGAAGGAGCCCTGTATCTCAACAGTAGATGGCTTGTAATCTGAAACCTACACAGACACTGGCACTGAGCATCTCTGGCCTTGTGGGGAGTAAAAGAAAACCCAAAGCCCAAAGATGTACAGAGGTCAAGGGTGTATGTCCACCTGGGTAGGAGAGTGGATCAAAGTCACACCTGACTGGGCCCAGGAATGTGTGGTAAGGAAAATCCGCATAATCCTTCACTTGGGCTGAGACCGAAAGACAAGCATAGCTGAGATCTGTGGGGGCAAGACTCAGTGCCACGTTGCTATGGCAATTCTACCAGCTCAGAGGGTTTTCTCTGCTTTCTAGAAAAACTGGCTTCTGAGATAGGAGGGTCTGAGAATGGTGAAAGAGGAAAAGATAAAACTGCTGAAGCCAAGGAAGGAAGAACTCTGCTCTAAGAGGACCATGAGCTAAAAATTCCCTTCTGTTGTGATGTTTCTATGTGCATATGTATGTGTGCATACGCCTACGATGGGGAGGGAGGTTGACAAATGGATTTTCTGTCATGTATCCACCATAGGAGTAGAGCTTTTATTAATTCTTTCTAAACCTCAACCTCTTTCCAAATGAAAAGTAACTCATGTATCTGTGTTTCACAATTTTATTTTACTGGACTGAGAACAGATCTTAGGGGAAGACTGCCTCCCTGCAACCAACACACACACACACACACACACACACACACACACAACAAGCACCCCTTCTGCCATCTTTTCCAAACAAACAACAGATTGCACTTGCTGCTGTTCAAAATATTATGCCAGGAAAATAGGGAGAAATTTAAAGAAGAAAAAAAAATCTTCATCAAGATTCAAGCCAAGTGTATGTGCCTACCAAGTGATACACTGCAAGCAGCACGTGAATGTTCATTGAAGCTCATACCGGCAAAGATTCAAGGAATTTGTTGTCCAGCCCTTCTCTCTGAAGGGCCAGATGGGGAAGAGAGTCCTATTTGCCATCTACACAGTACATTCCAGAATGCTTAGCAAGCATTCTCTCTGAAGCCATTCATAGTCCCCACTTTGCAGATGGACAGCTCAAGAGTTGAAGAGAGGTGAAATGATGTTTTACTCCACTGCTTAATCTTAGGATCCACAGAAATTATTAATTGTAACTATTTTTAAAATAACAAGTAATGGCTTTTGCCAGATCACAGATGTAGAGTTAAGAGCATCATCATTTTCTTCACTAGGACACATGGCATTTACCAGGACCACCACCAAAGATAAAATAATGAACATATTTCTCTCTCTTTTCTATGATAACTGTACTTGGAAAGTTACAATGGCAGATTCTTTTTTTTTTCTTTTTCTTTCTTTTTTTTTTTTTTTTTTTTTTTTGACAGGCAGAATGGACAGTGTGAGAGAGAGACAGAGAGAAAGGTCTTCCTTTGCTGTTGGTTCACCCTCCAATGGCCGCCGTGGCCGGTGCACCGCGCTGATCCGATGGCAGGAGCCAGGTACTTCTCCTGGTCTCCCATGGGGTGCAGGGCCCAAATACTTGGGCCATCCTCCACTGCACTCCCTGGCCACAGCAGAGAGCTGGCCTGGAAGAGGGGCAACTGGGACAGAATCCGGCGCCCTGACCGGGACTAGAACCCAGTGTGCCGGCGCCGCAAGGCGGAGGATTAGCCTAGTGAGCCGCGGCGCCGGCCAATGGCAGATTCTTATAGACCACCATACCAACCACTAAGAACTCTGGGTAGTCCAACCTAAAGAAAGTACCCATGATATTAAAGCGTTATTGCCATGTATTAAAAATGAAATGAGATTGAAATGCTTATAACCCATTAAATTTTTTTCCAAATACAAATTTACAGCCATAGTGAAAAATTAAAATAAAGTGCTTGCCTATTCACATTGCTAGAAAACGTCACAATTCTATACATGACCCCAGGTAAGTTACATTAAGTTCTCTGAACCTCATTTTTCTCACCTGTTAAGGGTGGGGGTACAAAGATCATCAACATCTCAACCCAAGTGGTTTGATGATTAAATGATTTATTATGCACACAAAGAACTTGCCACAATGCCTAGTTCATAGCAAGAGCTGAGTAAATATTAGGAATCTTCATACTGTGCCAAATTCAGCTGTCTTAATTGAACGAGCAAATGATGAACTTTATCAACGGATGTGTAAAAAGATCCCTGCTGTGTAAATTACAGATGGGGACTAACAAAATACTGGCCACTGATGAATGGAACTTCAAATTATCATTGAGCATCTAGTATTTATAATATACATGAAAAGAGGACTGTTGTGCAATTTCTAAAATCATGACAGTATTTACTGCCCTGCAGTGAACTTTTCTGCAGTACTTGGATAAGCTGAAGTGGAGAAACCATATGCAAAGAAGGATCCAGGTTGTTCCAGGGCACAGCTTCTAATTTTGTGGCAAGGATGTGGGCATCTGGGCACGTTGCAGCAGCCGGGCAGCAGCTAAGGCTAGAAAAGCCCCTTTGAATAAAGGTTCCAGCTCACTGCACATTTAAGTGGCAGGGTCATGAAGGGCCTTGGGTTTTGGAAAGCAAGGATATATCCTCAATCTGAGTCTTTACCCCAGTGCTGTAAAAAAGGAAGGCTCACCTCCACCCAACTCCTGCACCATGAACAGATTTGCTGGGAATGAAGAATGGCTGGTTGCTACAGAGTTTCATAACTCAGTAGATGCATTCATTTCTAAGGCTCATGATCTAACATGATTTCTCTGGGTAACTAACCTAAGAGACAAATAGTAAGTCATCTCAATTAGTAATTGATAAATGGGGTCATGAAATTAATTCATTGCCAGAATCATTGTGGACTCCTAGACTTAACAAGAGTCTCAAGAGAATTAATACATCACCTAATTCATGGTCTTCACTGTGAAAAAAAATTGTAGTTAAGGGAGATCTGTTGACTGGCCAAAGCCCTCAAAATTCACCATACTGGATGAGAATGCAATAACTCAGTGCTATGTAGTTCAGTTGAGAACCCATCTGTCGCTTCCACCACCCCACCCCCAGACCAAAACCCAAATATTTTACTCAACTATAAAAGAACATTCTATCAACTCTAGTAGATCTAGGAAATCTCTGGCCTCAGAGCAGTCTCTTCCTCTCTGGAAATCTTCCTCAAATTTAACATGCTTCCTTGCAAACAAATTAGGACAGCCCAATATACTGAAAAGGTCAATCAAAAAGCTTCCCCCAAATCTTTCCCTAACAGAATTCACTCTTTCTGCCCTAAAAACCCACCCCCTTATTCCAAATTCTCTTTGAACTTGTGTAGGAGCAATACGACAGTAGACGTTTCCCTTGCTACAGCAAGCATATGAATAAGAAGCTCTTTGCTAATTTGATTTCTAACTTAGTGTTAGTTTTGGCACCATGGAAACTGAATAAAAAATATTGTCTAAAAACTCTGTTCAGGCCTTTTGCAAAGGAGGTGCAACAGCAAAGATCAGAGCACATCATAGTGGCCTTACAAATGTCCTAAGTGCTGGGATGCCTGTGACCAAATGGAAGAGGACTTTGACGTCACAGAGTTTCCTTACAGTCTAGCAGCAGGTGTTTGCTGAAGACAACCAGGGCGCTACCTCCTGGAAGTGTTTGGCATATTCTGGTGCAAACTTTCAAGGAGGAAGTAAACAGGATGACATGAACCAGCAATGGAGGGGAAAGGCAAAGAATAGTGACTGGAAGGTCTTTGATGGAAAAGCCCTCAGCGGTGCTAACCCATAGTAAGCCAAGCCAAGGCCAGCCCAGCAGGCAGAAATGGAAGCTCCTGACATGACATGGGCCTTCTGTGATGAAGATGTGTGCTATGACACTGTAGGAGAGGATGCCTTCCTCAACTGTTACACAGAATGTATAATCAAGCGAGAGTTTTCTCAGCCCCTCCTGGACAGGACTCACTTTTTAAGTCTTTTGACTACTTAAAGGAAGGATCAGAACAAGAGCTTTCTCAACAGGTTCTTTGGTTTACATGAAAAGGGGGACAAAACAGAAGCTTCTTCCACAGGTTGTTGGAGAGAATTCCCTTCTTGGGTATTCTGAGTACATGGCAGGCAAGAAGCTCCCTCCTGGTGGAATACCTGACATTGACTTATCAGATTCAAAACAGCTTGCAGAGTTTGCTAAAAAGTCAAAAGAAAATAAAGAATATAATGCTCCATAAATATTCAGTTGTCCTCAAAGTAGATGCGAAAGAAAGTCAAGGAACAGAACAGCCCTGGAAAAGCGTCTCCTTGTTTACGGTCCCCGAGCCCACATGTTTGCAGAATGTGGGAAAGCATTCTGTGAGAGCTCGAAACTAAAATGACATTTTCTGGTTCATACTGGAGAGATTCCCTATCGGTGCACTTTTGAAGGAAGTGGAAAGTGCTTTTCCCTGGACTTCAATCTGCGTACACATGTACACATTCACACTGGGGAGAAACCTTTTGTGTGTCCCTTTAAAGGCTGTAACAAGAGGTTTATTCATATTCAGTCAGATAACCTGAAAGCTCACGTCTTAACTCATGCAAAGATGAAAAAGAATCAGGGAAAAAGAAGGTGGAAAATAATTCCCCAACAGGATAGGCATGTTAACAGTAGAGTGATTGGGAACAAATATGCCTCTTTGAGGATTGTTTCCAGGAAGGATTTTTTAAATCAATATTAAAACTCTAAAAGACATATATTTTTCTGTGTTACTAAGGTGCACCTAAACTTTGTGATATTATTTTAAGAACATTGTTCTTACAACAAGAAGGTGCTTACAACAAGAAGGTCAGTGATAAATTTACTTCAAGATCATAGTCTTTAATATATTATGTATGATAAGATATTATGGAAGATTGGATATCATACTGATTTTTGTATGCAATGAATATGAAAATAATTTTGATTTTCAATTTTGTAATTTCCAATTACTTACCTTTACCTTTTAAAAATATACTTCATACTCCATGTGATAATCCTAGAGAATGAAAATTTTACAGCAGGCAGTAAATAAATGAATGGGTAAACATTTTTTCAAGTCGAATATGTTTTATTTTCATTATTTTTTATTTGCTTTTCATCATGCTGTCACTATATTGAAATCGTAGATATGAGTGCTGATTTGAGACCATTAACAGATACTTCAAAATAAAAGGACAAAGACTTAGATATTTGGATTAAAAAACTGAAGTGTACATGAAAAATATCCCTGCTCATTGGATGACATTTCTAAAATATAGTGAGTAGAATGTAGTGGCTCCAAAACACCTTACTAGCTCTCTCTACATGCACTGCTTGAGCTGAGACAGTGCAAAGCTTGTGAATGATTCAGACACTTTCATTCCCTGTTACAGCTACCAACATTATTCCAGTTGTCGAGTTCTCTGCCATCCTGAGTCCTTAAGTCACTGATGGTACTGAGGTACGTACTAATCTATTGTGAACATACAGTATGAGTAATGCATAAAAAATGCATGCACGTGTGTGTGTGTGTGTATGTGTGTATGTGTCTGAAGCCATAGAAACTTGGAGAGGCTGTTGTTGCAGTATTATAACCTAACCCATCCTAGTACACTTTAGTAAAGTGTCTTGAATGGAATGAGTGCACAACATGTATTGATTCAACTAATTTCTTTAGGAAAAAAATTTCAGTTTAACAAGTGAATTTTTCAACTTATGGCCCATATCATGCAAATGTGAGTAAGTTTCAATCCATGCATTAAAGAGATACAAGGAAGACATAAACACAAATAACTGTTATTAAAAGTCAGTCCAGGGGCTGACATTGTGGAGCAGTGGGTTAAGCCACCACTTCCAACACCAGGATCCCATATTGAAGTGCAAGGTGGCTCCATGCTGCTCCATTTCTACTCCAGCTCCCTGCTGATGCACCTGGGATTGCAACTGAAGAGGACACAAATAATTGGGCCCCACTGTCGGAAACCTAGTTGGAGTTCTAGGCTCCTGGATTCAGCCAGGCCTAGCCCCAGGCTGAATCCCTCTCTGTCATTCCATCATTCTGCCATGTAAATAAAAAGATACATAAATAAATAAATAATTTTCTTTTTTTAGCACTAAGCATGCTAACCAACTTTAACGAAGAGAATACACCTGACACACCAGAAAGACGGAGAACGCAGTCTGCATCAGAGATTTTGTAGATATGGGTATTGGCTTTCTCTTTCTCCTCCCCCCTCCATGTCTGGGATATCTTGCTGGTGAAAGACTTTAAGGGCATGATATTCCTTCCAGAGCTTCACAATGGACCTAATAGTCCCCTTGGTGTAGGGTGCGGAAGGTTCTCCTAAGTTGCCTGCTGGGAGGGAATTGGAACTCACACAATCAGGTTATTGAACAAAGGCAAGGCTTTTGATATAGAAATTCCAGCTTGCTTCTATATTTCTTCCCTCATTCAACCACACAAAAGACCCACCCAACAAGGGGCAAGACTTTTAATGTTCAAATGCATGTCTGCTCACATGGCTTGTTTCCACATTTATTCCCTCATTCATCTACACAAAAATTACTATTTTCTTCAAGAAATTTCCATATTCTTCAGCCCCTCATACACACTAGATAATGTCTACCTAGTCACTTTAATGTTCTCCCCTCAAGAGAAGTAACATAAGCTCATGGGAGTAGCATGGGGTTAGATCTGTCCGTATTTTCTCCAAACTGGCATTGGGGTATAGAGCTGTTTATGGGTATTCTTCTTTTGCTGTTTGTCCTGTGCATCCAGAGGTGGCCTGGGCAGATTGTCTTTGTATGGTCCAGAGGGCTGGTCATATTATCCAATGGGATAGACTGGAATCTCTGCCCCACAACCATCTGGAGCTTAATGGCTTTTATTCTGTTAGAGACAAAATAAATGAATACCTATCTTTTGAAGGCCAGCCAATGTCACATGCTATACTAGAAGATAAGCAAAATGATCTGAGAGCACAGAGTGATGTTGGATTAACTCTTCCTGGGGGTCTGAGAAAGGTTCAAGGAGAATATATTGATAAATCACTGTATCTGCACCAAGAAGAATTTCTCAGGGTGGACATAAGAAGCTAAGGAAATGGAATAACATGAACAAAGGCCCATCTTGTGATTCCTTGGGACTCTCAGGATAAAATAATAATTAAATAAAAGACGACAGTGGCCCCTGTGATTGTGACAACTGAGAAATAAGTTTCTATTTGCTAAATGACCTCATTGGAAATCTGCTTGAAAAAGATCATTATTTAACATGGGCAGCTTGAGTAGGGACAGCTGTCCTGGTATTCTGGAACTACTTCATTCTACAATCTGTATTTTATAAATGTTATTTAATGAGTAGTGTTTTTAAATAACATATTCCTGTTTAAAGTCTACTGTGACAAAAACAACACTAAGTTAGAGATCAAAATAGTGAAGGCTGTTTATTCATACATTTGCTACCATCATTCACTCAAATTTCATTGTGTCCACCAAACTTATTCTGTCATGTCATGACCCTTTCCAAGGGGCTCTGTCAAGGTGGTGTTCTCTCTTAATGCAGTAAGCAATAAACTCAGCTTGGACTTAGGAACAAGTTATTTTGGCAATATGTTGTGAATCCAGTGTTCAACAATTGATAGCTTTCTAGTACCCAATATCAGCTTATTGTGCTAACACCATGGTCACTAAACTAAAGTGACAGATTTTTGTACTTTTCCTCTGAAGCATCTTCTTTCAAGTAATAATTTCGTCAAGATAGACTAATTTACTCCTTTTTGCATTATATGCTCAGTGCTGAGTCAAAAAAAGGTCATGCTTCACACAGTCATTCGGAAACATAGATTGACAAAGTATGCCATCCTCTGGGACATTGTTATCCTCCAAAACACAGGAGAGAGAAACTGCAGCCTCAGCTTAGCACTGATGAGTAGTTCACTGGCCAGAGCTAGCCAGGCAGTTCCACTAATTTCACAGGTTCAGGGAATGCAGGAAGCATGTCTGAAGAAAAGTATTGTCGGGGCCAGCACCATGGCACACTAGGTTAATCCTCCGCCTGCAGCACCAGCATCCCATGTGGGCACCGTTTCTAGTCCCGTTCGCTCCAATTCCATTCCAGCTCTTTGCTGTTGCCTGGGAAAGCAGTAGAAGATGGCCCAAGTGCTTGGGAGACCAGAAGGAGGCACCTGGCTCCAGGCTTTAGATCAGCACAGCTCCTGCCATTGCGGCCATTTGGGGAGTGAACCAATGGAAGGAAGACCTTTCTCTCTGTCTCTCCCTCTCACTGTCTGTAACTCTACTTGTCAAATAAATAAATAAATCTTTTTTTTAGAAATATATCTCTTTTTTTTGAAAAAATTATTTTGACAGGCAGAGTGGACAGTGAGAGGGAGACAGAGAGAAAGGTCTTCCTTTTGCCGTTGGTTCACCCTCCAATGGCCACCGCGGCCGGCGCGCTGCAGCCAGCGCACCACGCTGATCCAAAGCCAGGAGCCAAGTGCTTCTCCTGGTCTCCCATGCGGGTACAGGGCCCAAGAACTTGGGCCATCCTCCACTGCACTACCGGACCACAGCAGAGAGCTGGACTGGAAGAGGAGCAACCGGGACAGAATCCGGCACCCCAACCAGGACTAGAACCCGGTGTGCCAGCGCTGCAGGCAGAGGATTAGCCTATTGAGCTGCGGCGCCGGCCAATAAATAAATCTTTAAAAAAAATTGTCACCCATACACTAAGGTTGTATAAAGATATCAAAATCTCAATGGTGTAAAGTCTGTATGTAAGCAGCTTCAAATGTGGAGAAGGAGAGACACTATCATAATACAAGATATATATATATATACATATTAAATATCTTTCCAAAGTCTGTCCCATCTAGAGCAGCCTCAAAAGGAAACTCTGATTATTTGCAGAGAGCTATCAGCAGATAGGCTGGATCTAGCATCCCAGCCTTTGATCCAGTCGGGGGAAGAAAAAGGCTGTGTTGTTTGTGTGTGTTCCAAATCCTTCCTCCTTTATCCACCTCTATATTGCCTGGACCAGATTTGCATTTGAAAGATTTACGGCTTAAAAGTGATCTGCTAACCTGCAAGACCTCTCCAGTTAGAGAAAGCAACACAACCAAAGTTAGTCTCTTTCAGAAACAATGTGAGTTAAGTGACTTGAAAGATCACAAGAAGCACCCCAGACACCAGGGGATCTCAGAAAGACCACCATTCCCACACTGGGAGCTCTGTTGGATTTGGACATCATTGTCATCCTCATTCCACTCCTGCGGTGGGGAATGGAACCTCTGTTTAGCTGACTGTTGGAAATCTGGCTTCTCCACAGGGTTCTTCATTCAGGATCCTTCCAATTTCAGTGCTTTAGAGCCTAGTCATGAGTCCAATCAAGTCCACATACATTCATACATCTGTTCCCATTCATGTGGATGGCAAGATGCCTAATAGAATTGCCATAATCCCGAAATCCTAGATGTCAAAGCCCCGATAAACTGAGATTAAACCACCTGAAAATCACAATGAGTGACAGCCCTTCTCCAGGAAGCCTCTTCTGTGCAACAGTGATGCCATATTGACCCCATAAGGCTCTCTCCATTGTACTCTATCTACTTGTGTGTCTATTTCAAATCTAAGAATAGCTGCAAGCAAAAGAAAACAAATATACAGAATTGAAATGCATTTCTCTTTGCCAGGAGGACAGACTGCAGAGCCGCAGGTGCTCAGAAACCCAAGGCAGCCCTTTCTAGTCCAGCCATGCCATGCAAAATAACAACCGTGTTTGCATTTTAAAAAATAAATATTTAAAGTGCATGCTTTTCCTCCACTTATTTTATATTTCCTTTTGTCTTATTTCCATCTCCCTGAAGGCAAGCCATGCTGGCAGTTCTCACAATTATTTCAACCACCTGAAAAGGTACCCGCTTCATCTGTGGAATCAGCCTGTCATGCTGTACATATCTATTCAGTATAGTATGAAATTCCTTTTTATTAAACTGCACAAATGAAATCAGATAGAGGAACAAGTGCTTACACCTCATGTAGGGAGTGATTGTGGGAGCCCCACAGAGAGGCAAATTCGATTGCATTAAGACATAACAGATCTAGGAGGGAGTAGAAGAAAGTGGATGGGTTTTGTAGGGAAAGGGGGCTGGAATTCTGGCAACTCTGGAGCTGAGGCCATGACAACAAATCTCAGAGGAGAGAGGGAAGTGGCAGGAATGGGACCCAGATGTTGAGTGATAACAGGGTACCCACAGAACACATCCAGCAGACAGTATAGAAATTCTGCTTGCATTGGTTAAAAAGACCCTAAAAGATGAGAAGGTGTTTGGCACAACAGTTAAGATGCTGCTTGGGATGCTAGAATCCTATATCAAAGCGCCTGGACTTGAGCCCCAGATCCAGTCCTGATTCCAGCTTCCTGCTAATGTGCACCCTGGGAAACAGCATGTGACGGCTCTAGTAGTTGGGTTCCTGCCACCCACAAAGATTCAGTTCCTAGCCTCAGTTTGGCCCAGCCCTGGAAAGTGCAGTATTTGGGGAGTAAACCAATGGATGAAAGACGTCTGTCTGTCTCTCACTCTGTCTGTTTTCAAACAATGTTTAGATTTCTTTTTAACTAAATTTTAAGTTTCTCTTTCCTTAAAAAAAAAAAATCCTTGAAGCTTGAAGGGCAGGGTGGAGAAGTAACACCCAGCAGCAAATTGCTGAAATAGTGCTCTAATGAGGGTGAAAGGGTTCCTAATTCAGGTCTCAAAATACTAGAATCTTAAAATGAGGACATTCATGCCATCTGTTAATTTTATAAATAATAAAACTGAGGCTCAGTAATATGGTGTGAGTTGCTCAAAGCTGAAGTCACGAAGTTCCTTAGGGTGTTGCCCTTCAGATAGGTTTTAGGTGAATGCCTGTAAATTTCCATTTTGAAATGAAAGTTGAAAAAAGAACACACCATTGCCAATGATTATGATTGGTGTTCTCCTAGAAGTGGATCTTAAGATAAGGCCCTGTTTGGAAGTTTTGGAGGTGCAAGATGTACTGGTGGGAGACTGGAGAAACAATAGAGGAAATCAAAGAAGTTAATAAACCAACGGATGATAAAGGGGGTGGGAAGTATGTTGCCTCTCTAGACACTTGAAGAGAATCTGGCTGGGGAAGACTGGAAGATGGAACTGATCACACACTTCAAATTTTTCCACTTGTACAGACAGGAATCAGAGTATTTATCCACCGGTCCCTGTCAATCATTTGTTAAGAGCTATGCTTAGAAGGAGATAATTCCCCAACCCTTCTAGCCTGGTGTGCATGTGAGTTAAGCCAGCTTCCATTGCTTTGGAAAAAGTTTCAAGCAACAAATCGGAGATGGTGGCAAATGGAAATTAGCATTATTGCAGAACAGGTACCAACACTATCAACGGTACCATATCTGCTGTAGCAGTGTTTACTTTTTTATTATTGTTATCTACTGTACATTTTGCTTTCTATTCACTTCTATTCTATAGGTAGTTAAGAGGTAGAGACACTGACTTCTCTTCATCCATCTGTAACTCAGGTCCTTACAGGTGTAAACAGGGGTGTCATGCACTAAAACTTGATCTATTTTTTCAAGTTATGCACTGTAAGTGTTGCATCATTGGCTTAACAAACGTATCATGTGCTTTAAGATGAAATCTACTGTTTATCAATGTAGTATTATAATGCACAACACAGATATTTTTCCCTTTCTTAGCTTCCACATAGGTACAAGTGTGTTGTGAGCATGTGAAATAGCATTTTAAATTTAATGAACCATGAGAAGAGTGGATTGATATCTAGAGTCAGCTCATGGAATTTGGAAATATGACATCATCCTAATCTTATGAATATATCAAAGAGATAGACAGGCACACACCACCCCAGCCTTACAAACAAAAGTACATCTCAACAGATTTTAAAAGAAGTGTATGTCTCAAATAAAACAGTATGCAGGCTGCCTAAAAAAAAATATTTGGAATGTTGATTTGTAGAATAGTTAAATTTAAACTCATTTTAATGTACAAATCTCTGACAAGAACTAGAAGTGCAACCTATCACCCCGAAAAAAAAAAGATAAAATAAATGTAGATTTAAAAAGGACTTGAATTTCTTTAAAGCCCTCAGAAAATGTTACCATTTAGTAATGACATTCCCTATTCATTTGACCTCAGCTTGACACACTGAATTGCTCTGAACAGCTGTGGCCAGACACATAAGTTCTACATCTTAACTCTTGCTTTTCTAATTTATACAGAAATGCACATTAAAAGAACGCCAAGGCTAAAATCAGAGACAATAAAAGAAGCAAAGCCACAAGTAATTATAAAATCCACATCTACCAGTGCCAAGAGGTTACCAACATCTCCGAGCAAACCTTGATAACATTCCACATGGAAACAGCTCAGACTTGGAGATGTGCCATGCTTCGTACCCAATTCCATGGATTCAAACTGTCAGGATTAATACTACCTGAACTTAGGTTTCTCAAATTAAAACAAAAAGGAGCACTCTCATGACTGCTGCACTGTTAACTGAATTGTAATATGATTAATTATGAGGGATGTGAGGTACAGAGTGGAGAGGTTGGATGATTTCAAGAAAACTTAGGAAGACAGTGAATCTATAAACTAAATTTCATGCACATGCTAGCTGCTCCTTACAATGTGACACCAGCTTGACTCTGCCCCATAAAGCTCAAACTCAGCAACAGGCTTTGTAATCACAGTTTTCAGTGATTCTCCATGGTTCTTAAACCAGGCCCACATTAGAATTACCTCTGGAACTGTTAAAAACCAGAGTGCCCTGGCCTTACCTGGTAACTCTTAGATTAAACCCGTGAATTCAGATGATTTCAATGTTCGACCAGAATTGAGAATCCATGTAGGTAGTATGAACAACAATGAAGATGGCCTCAATAGACACCATTTATTAATTTCCTAAGTAGCCACAATCTATTCAATTATGTATAAAAATAAAAATTTGTTTTCAAGTAGATCATTAATATATTGACTCATTCACTCAACAGAATTCATGAGTATCTGCTATGTGCTAAATATAGTAATAAATAAATAATTAATAAGTAGCATACAATAAGTGATAAGTACTATGTGTACAAAGATAAATAAAACATAGTCATTGACCTTATGTGTAAATGGAGGAAACACATTTGTTAACAGAATGATTAAAATGTACTGAAATAATTGCTTTAAGAGGTTATATAAGAAACGGATGGAAAGCAGAAAAATAGAAAGGGAAACAACTAATTCTACTTAGGAGAATCAGGAAGGTCTTCATAGAAGAGTTAAACATTAACTATTTGTTAAAGGTAAGCTTGATTCTGGAAAACCTAAAGGAAAGATTTAATGAAAGTTTTAAAATCGTAAGGTCTTGGAGCCAGTGTTGTGGCATAGCAGGTTAAGCCCCCACCTGCAATGTCAGCATCCTATCTCAGAGCCCCACTTCTAGTCCTGGCTGCTCTACTTCAATCCAGTTCCTTGCTAATAATTCTGGGGAAGTAGTGGAGGATGACCCAAGTAGTTGGTCCTCTGTCTCCTATGTAGGAGACCCAGATGAAGCTCCTGGATCCTGGCTTCTTCCTGGCTCAGTCCTGGCCATTGTTGTCATTTGGGAAGTGAACCAGTGGTCAGAATATCTCTCTCCACTCTCTCCGACTCTCCCTCCTCTCTCTGTCATTACACCTTTCAGATAAAAAATAATAAAAATATTAAAAATTAAATAAAATCATGGGTGCCTATGGTCAAAGGACTTGAATAAACATTTCTCCAAAGAAGATATACAAATGACCAATAGGCACATGAAAAGATCAATCACTAATCATTGGAGAAATGCAAATCAAAACTACAATGAGCTACCACCTTGCATCCTTTAGGATGACTACTATCAAAACTAAAAGAAAAGCAGAAAATTGTGTTGGTAAGGAAGCAGAGAAACTGGAATACTTATTAACTGTTGGTGGGACTCTAAAATGGTACAGCTACTATGGCAAAATAGCAGTAGTGTTCCTCAAAAATGAATGATCACATGTTCCAGAATTTCCCCTTCTGGGTATATGCCCAAAAGAATTTCAAACACGCTCTGGAAGAGGTATTTGATAGAAGCATTTTGCACGTATCTGAGACATGGAAGCAACCCA
The DNA here is from genome assembly GCF_051225735.1 of Oryctolagus cuniculus. Classification (NCBI taxonomy): domain Eukaryota; kingdom Metazoa; phylum Chordata; class Mammalia; order Lagomorpha; family Leporidae; genus Oryctolagus; species Oryctolagus cuniculus. The sequence goes on along the minus strand of NC_142872.1, from coordinate 130,621,412 downwards.
GGTGCCCATCAATGGATAAGTGGATAAGCACAATGTGATATATTATTCAGCCTTAAAGGGGAAGAAATTCTGGCCTACACTACAACAATTAAGGGTATTACACTCTTTATAAGCCAATCACAAATGGAGAAGCACTATATGATCCTATTAATGGGAGGTACCTAGAATAGTCAAAAGCATAGAGAAAGAAAGTAGGAGCCAGGAAGAGGTGAAAGAGGCAAGCTATTGTCTGATGGATATTGTTTCAGTTTTACAAGATGAAAAATTCTTGAGATGAGTGGTGGTGATAGATGTCCAAGGACATAAACATGCACTAAAAAATGGTTACATTTTGTGTACTTAATCATGCATGTAAAAATAAAATAGGAAAACAGAGACTTCCAGTGATCTCTCAGTAGAAGTATTTCCTTTTCAGTTTAGGAGAGTTTCTGGGGCTATTCCATGAGGCTTAATAGCCAGTCTCTCACAGAAGTGATGCAACAGGGCCAAGTGAGTACCGAAGCAGTAGTAAAATCAGAATTTAGGGTGGTGTTGGCTTGAGCAGAGGATTCTACACAGCTCAACATTGGGATGCACAGCTAATGCAGCAGGACTTCAGAATCAGTTCGAAAAAACTATGGTTTAAATGAGATGCATCAGATATAAATGCCAACTTCAAAAAAACAAGAAGAAATACAAGGGAACATCAAAAAGTACAAGGAAAATGAAATTGAAAGATAATAATAATAATATGTAAGTTATTTCTCAACACAGGACCTTCCTCCCTTCTATTCCTTGGCTTTGACCTCACCTCTGAGTCAACTTCTTCCTTGAGGAGGTCCCTACGTATGTGAATAAAACTCAGCTCAGTTAGGCCCATTCACAGGAGTAAGCTCTATGATTGCAGGAGCCGCGTGTTGATTTTCTCACACCTCACTATGCCCAACATCTAGCACAGGGTCTGGCAAACAGTAGCTCAATAAAGATTTTTTGAGAGAATAAATGAATGCCTGTTAAGCGCCATGCCCTGAATTAGGTGCTGTGCAGATCTTTCCTTCAAAATAAAGGTGAATTTAACATTGGGATATCAGGTACTAAAGGTGCCACTTTAAAAAATGTTGCAAATCAAATCACATCTTCTCCAAAGCCCTAAATCTCTTGGTTGGTAGGAAGTTCAATCTCATTCATTGCAGTACCACTCACAGCTCTATTTTGCGTCCTATAAAAAAAGTGAATTTATGCAGTGCCAGAAAATGGGTTGAGAAGAAGCTTTTTGTATCCATGGTTGCTCTGGTTCTCATATGTCTGGCTCCATTGCACATGGCTGAACACTTGCTGACAATGTCTGTCTCAGCCAACTCTATTACAGATGGGCTCTCAGAGATCTGCCCCTCAACTTCTGACTCCATGCCCTATATCCATTCTCCATCTGGGGTTCTTTAAGCTACTGGACTTAGCCACACATTTTCCAATCTGAGAAAACTGAATGTTACCACATCTACCTCCACCACCCACAGTAATTCCCTACATCTCCAAAGAAAATTGTAACTCTACTCAATGAACCACTCCTGGAGAAATGGGCAAATGATATCTTAATAAAAGTTACTCTCTCTTAAAATTTATAATTCATTCTTTTATTTCATAGCTCTGTGTTTTACAAGAAGGAATTTCAAAAGATTTATAGAAAATGGAGTTAAAAGGTAGATATTTTTATATAATATATAATTTCTCAACATAAGCTCCATCAAGTTATAAAGTGCTTACTTTTGTAAGGAATTATACTGGCCATTTAGTCTAGCTTTAAAGACCTGAAGGTGCTGAGAATTTAATGATATTCATGCAGCCTTCTCTATAATATAAATTAAAGTAGATGCCCTTTAAAGATGTTTAAGATCAGAAAATAAGTCAGAAAGAGACAAATCAGGACTATATTATTGGTGTGTAATGATTTCCCATTGGAACTCTGAAAAAATTGTCCTTGTCTGATGAGAGGAATGAGCAGGAGCATTGTGATAAAGAACTATCTGGACTAGATCCAAGATGGAGGAATGGGGAGGGAGCTTATTGCTCTAGTCTAGGGGAAGATAGTTTAAAAAACATGGAGAGAGTGCAGTCTTCGGGATGAGTTAGGGATAAAATGGTAAAGGAAACTTCAGTAAAATTAGAGGGACACAGTGGATCTACGTGGAGGGCGTGGAGGCACACAACTCAGGACCCTAGTAGCTGAGAGCCTCAGCACCAGCTCTGGAGAGTGAGGTGAGACCAAACTGCAGAAGCCTAAACCACTGGTGATAGAGCTACAGGAAGAGCCTGGCACAAGTCTGGCTTGGAGCCTTGTGGGGGACAGTGTACCTGCCAACCTAGAGGAGGGAACAAAGGGGGCACATTTCTCGTTCCCCAATCACCTGGCACTGTGTTCTGTAACAAGCCGAGAGAGGGTGCACAGCATTTTGGACATACATAGCAACTGCACCAGCTTGTGTTTACACACCTAGCAACCTGCCAAGCAGAGTTGCCTGAGTCTGGCTGGGAAAATTGACAGTGGGAGGGATGCTTGTGACTGTGGGAGCTTGTGTGGTGGGACTGTGAAAACACTGTGGCTACACGGGAGGGCTAGAACTTTGGGGCAGTCACTGTGGGTGGCTCCATAGGCTCGGGATGCTCTGAATGCCTGCTGAGGTCATTGCTATGGGATTTGTGCTCCAAACAAGGACTACACAGCTCCTTTGTGAGGTTCTTGAAGCAGTACAAATGAATATTGTACCCACTGGGGCTAGTGCCCAGGCACTGGTCTCCTTTGAAGAGAGGAGGTAAGCGTGAGACTATGTGAACAGAGCAGAACAAAAAGAGATTTACCACACCAAACCTGGGTGTCACCTTGGACACTCCTTTCACCCTGGAGTACTGAACAGAGCTCCCTGGCCATACCCACTACATGCCTCTGGATATTCACTGAAAAACTTAAGCCACAGAGACACAGTCCAAAGAAAAATGCCATCACAGGGAAAAACTAAAACCAAAAGAAATCAACAAATATCTACACAAATGCTGAATAATAAATTCAACAACTAAAGAAACAAGAATAAGGAAGACAACAGGATGCTTCTAAAAGAACACAACATTCATTACTACAATCAGAAGATGAAGAGATTGAAGAAATGCCAGAAATGGAATTCAAAAAATGATTGTAGAATTACTTAGAAGTAAACAGAAGCAAATCTGTGAACTAATGAAATCTGTACATTACATGAAAGAAAATTTATCCCATGAAATTGAGACCCTAAAGAGAAATCAAAATTTTTTTATTTATTTTTTATTTAGTAAATATAAATTTTCAGAGTACAGTTAATGGATTACAATGGCTCCCCCCCCATAATTTCCCTCCCACTCACACCCCTCCCATCTTCCGCTCCCTCTCCCATTCCATTCACATCAAGATTCATTTTCAATTATCTTTATATACAGAAGATCAGTTTAGCATATATTAAGTAAAGATTTCATCAGTTTGCACCCACACAGAAACACAAAGTGTAAAATACTGTTTCAGTACTAGTTATAGCATTAATTCACATTGGACAACACATTAAGGACAGATTCCACATGAGAAGTAGGTACACAGTGAATCCTGTTGTTGACTTAACAAGTTGACACTCTTGTTTATGGCATCAGTAATCTCCCTAGGCTCTAGTCATGAGTTGCCAAGCTATTGAAGCCCCCTGAGTTCACTGACTTCGATCTTATTCTGACAGGGTCATAGTCAAAGTGGAAGTTCTCTCCTCCCTTCAGAGAAAGGTACCTCCTTCTTTGATGGCCCCGTTCTTTCCACTGGGATCTCACTCGCAGAGATCTTCCATTTAGGTTTTCTTTTTCTTTTTTCCAGAGTGTCTTGGCTTTCCATGCCTAAAATACTCTCATGGGCTCTTCAGCCAGATCCGAATGCCTTAAGCGCTGATTCTGAGGCCAGAGTGCTATTTAGGACATCTGCTCTTCTATGAGTCTACTGTGTATCCCGCTTCCCATGTTGGATTGTTCTCTCCCTTTTTTATTCTATCAGCTAGTATTAGCAGACACTACACTTGTTTTGTATGATCCCTTTGACTCTTAGACCTATCGGTGTGATCAATTGTGAACTGAAATTGATCACTTGGACTAGTGAGATGGCATTGGTACATGCCACCTTGATGGGATTGTATTGGGATCCCCTGGCATGATTCTAACTCCACTATTTGGGGCAAGTCTTCTTGAGCATGTCCCAAATTGTACATCTCCTCCCTCTCTTATTCCCACTCTTATATTTAACAGAGATCACTATTCAGTTAAAATTTAAACACCTAAGAATAATTGTGTGTTAATCACAGAGTTCAACCAATAGTACTAGAACAAAACAAAGGGAAAATACTAAAATGGATAAAGTACTACATTGTACATCAACAGTCAGGACAAGAGCTGATCAAGTCGTTGTTTCTCATAGTGTCCATTTCACTTCAACAGGTTTCCCCTTTGCTGCTCAGTTAGTTGTCGCCGATCAGGGAGAACATATGATATTTGTCCCTTTGGGACTGGCTTAATTCACTCTGCATGATGTTTTCCAAATTCCTCCATCTTGTTGAAAATGACCGGATTCCGTTGTTTTTGACTGCTGTATAGTATTTTATAGAGTACGTGTCCCATAATTTCTTTATCCAGTCTACTGTTGATGGGCATTTGGGTTGGTTCCAGGTCTTAGCTATTGTGAATTGAGCTGCAATAAACATTAATGTGCAGACAGCTTGTTTGTTTGCCAATTTCATTTCCTTTGGGTAAATTCCAAGGAGTGGTATGGCTGGGTTGAATGGTAGGGTTATATTCAGGTTTCTGAGGAATCTCCAGACTGACTTACATAGTGGCTTAACCAGTTTGCATTCCCACCAACAGTGGGTTAGTGTCCCTTTTTCCCCACATCCTCGCCAGCATCTGTTGTTGGTAGATTTCTGAATGTGAGCCATTCTAACTGGGGTGAGGTGAAACCTCATTGTGGTTTTGATTTGCATTTCCCTGATTGCTAGTGACCTTGAACATTTTTTCATGTGTCTGTTGACCATTTGGATTTCCTCTTTTGAAAAATGTCTATTGAGGTCCTTGGCCCATCTCTTAAGTGGGTTGTTTGTTTTGATGTTGTGGAGTTTCTTGATTTCTTTGTAGATTCTGGTTATAAACCCTTTATCTGTTGCATAGTTTGCGAATATTTTTTCCCATTCTGTTGGTTGCCTCTTCACTTTCCTGTTTCTTTTGAATTACATAAACTTCTCAATTTGATGCAATCCCAAATGTTCAAAATTAAATGTTGGAAGTGAATAATTCAATAGAACAAATAAAAAATGCAGTGGAAAGCCTTAAAAACAGAATTGGTGAAGCAGAAGAAAGAATATCCAAGTTAGTAGACAAATTGGTGGAAATTCTACAGTAAGACTTAAAGAAAAAAGGAGAAATTAGAAAAGTAAAAAACAATGATAGAAATCTATGGGATACTATCAATCCAACATACAGGTATTAGGAGTTGCTAAAGGCATGGAAAGACAGACTGTATTAGAAGGCCTTTTAGTGAAATAATTACAAAAACTTTCCTAATTTGGAGAAAGAAAGGAACATCCATGTACAGAAAGCACATAGAACTCCTAATAGACATGACCAGAATGATATATTTTAATCAAACTCTCCACAGTAAACATAAAGACTCTAAAATGTGCACAAGAGAAACACCAGATTAGTTTCAGAGGATCTCCAGTTAGACTCACAACTGACTTCTCATCAGAAAATCTTCAGGCTAGAAGAGAATGGGAAGCTATATTCCAAGTCTTAAAAGAAAAAACTCTTGACCAAGAATACTGTACCCTGCAAAGTTCTCATTTATGAATGAAGGTGAAATAAAGACCTTCCATAACAAATAGAAATTGAAAGAAATTGTCACTACTCATCCAGCCTTACAAAAGATGCTTAAGGATGTGCTACACACAGAAACAAAGAAACATGGTCATCACTACAAAAGAAGGTGAAGCAGAAAATCTCCCAGTAAAAGTACAAACAAAATCCAAAGTAAACAATAGAAATATTTATAGAAAAAACAGTGCGGCCAAAGTTTATACTTACAAATAGTCACCTTGAATATAAATGGCCTCAACTCACCGGTTAAAAGACACAGATTAGCAGAAAGGATTAAAAAACAAAACCCATCTATTTGCTGCCTCCAAGAAACACATCTCACCAACAAAGATACATGCAGAATGAAAGTGAAAGGATGAAAAAAGATACTCTTTGCTAACAGAAACCAAAAAAAGAGCTGGTGTAGCCACCCTAATATCTGACAAAATAGACTTTAACACTAAAGCTGTCGAAATAGACGACAAAGGGCACTAAAATGATTAAGGGATCAATTCAATGGGAAGATGTGATTATTATAAATTATAGTATAAATGTATATGAACCTAATTACAGAGCACCTGGCTATTTAAAAGAAATGCTAATGGATCTAAAGGGAGACATAGATTCCAATACAATATTAATGGAAAACTTCAATATACCACTTTCAGCAATGACAGATCAACAAGGCAGAAAATCAACCAGAAAACAACAGAGTTAATTGACACTACAAACCAAATGGACCTAACAGATATCTATAGAACTTTCCACCCTACAGTCACAGAATACATTTTCTGCTCACCAGTGCATGGAACTTTCTGTATGATTGCCACATGCTAGGAAATAAAACTAATCTCGTCTCTGCCAACAATGGGATGAAGGTGGAAATGCCAACTCAGGAATCCCTAGAAAATATGCAGACACAGGGAGACTGACAATATTTTCCAGAATGAACAGTAGGTCATTGGAGAAATCAAAAGAGAAATCAAAAAATTTCTGGAAACAAATGAAGATGACAATACAACATATCAAAACTTATGGGATAAACAAAAGCAGTGTTAAGATGAAAGTTTATAGCAACTGGTGCTTGCATCAAGAAATTGGAGAGGCACCAAATAAATGAGCTATCAATGCATCTCAAGGACCTGGTAAAACAACATCAAACCAAACCCAAAGCTAGTAGGAAAAAAGAAATAATTAAAATTAGAGAAGAAATAAACAAAAATTGAACCCCCAAAACTCAGAAAAATGAAGAGCTGATTTTTTGAAAAAAATCAACAAAATTGACACACCATTGGCCCAAATAACCAAAAAAAGGAGAAGATGCAAATCGATAAAATTAGAGATGAAAAAGGAAATGTAAATACAGACACCACAAAAATAAAACGAATCACCAGAAATTACTACAAAGAGCTATATGTTAAAAAACTGGGAAAACCATAAGAAATGCATAGATTCCTGGACATATACAATCTACCAAAATGAGCCATGGAGACATAGAAAACCTAAACAGACCAATAACCAGGATGTAAACTGAATCAATAATAAAGACCCTCCCAACAAAGAAAAGTCCAGGACTGAATGGCTTCACTGCTGAATTCCTTCAGACATTTAAAGAAATAACTCCAATTCTTCTCAACCTATTCCCAATAATTGAAAGGGAGGGACTCTTCCAAAATTCTTTCTATGAAGCCAGCATCACTTTAATTTCTAAACATGAAAAAGATACAGCAGAGAAAGTGAACTATAGACAAATTTCCCTGATGAAAACAGATGCAAAAATTCTGAACAAAATACTAGACAATGGAATCCAACAACACATCAAAAAGATCATTCACCTCAACCAAGTTGGATTTATCCCTGGTGTGCAGTATTGGTTCAACATTGGAAAATCAATAAATGTGATACATCAAATTAACAGATTCATATATATATTGCAGAGAAAGCACTGGATAATATACAAACACCCAATCTTGATGAAAACGTTAAGCAAATTGGATACAGAAGGAACATTCCTCAACACTGTCATGGCAGTTTATGACAAAGCCCTGGCCAGCATCTTATTGAATGGGGAAAAGTTGGAAGCATTCCCACTGAGATCTGGGACCAGACAATGATGCCCACTCTCACCAATGCTATTCAACATAATCTGGGAAGTTTTAGCCAGAGCCATTAAGCAAAAAAAAAAAAAAGAAATCATAGGTATACAAATTGGGATGGATGAAGTCAAACTATCTCTATTTGCAGATGACATCATTCTACATATAGGGAATCCAAAATACTCCACTAAGAGACTACTGCAACTCATAGAATAGTTTGGTAAAGTGGCAGGATATAAAATCAACACTCAAAAATCAACACCCTTTGTGACAATACCATGGTTGAGGAAGAACTTCTAAGATAAATCCCATTCACAATAGCTAGCAAAAACTCAAATATCTTTGGAATAAATGTAACCAAGGGTGTCAAAGATCTTTATGATGAGAGTTATAAAACACTAAAGAAATAGAAAATGATACCAAAGAAAGAAATAGAAAGTGATACAAAAAAATTGAAAAATCATCCATGTTCTTGGATTGGAAGAATCAATATAATCAAAATGTAAACACCACCAAAAGTAATCTACACATTCAATGCAATACTAATCAAAATACCAAGGACATTCTTCTGAGACATAGAAAAAATTTTTCTGAGATATAGATGCTGAAACTCATATGGAAACACAGGAGATCCAGAATATCTAAAGCAATCTTATAGAACAAGAACAAAGCCAGAGGCAACATAAAACCATATTTCAAGACATACTACAGGGCAATATAACCAAAACAGGCTGGTACTGGTGCAAAAATAGGTGGATAGACCAATGGAACAGAATAGAAATGCCAGAAATCAATCCACGCATCTATAACCAACTCCTTTGACAAAGGAGCTAAAATCAATCTCTGGAGTAAGGACAGTCTTTTCAATAAATGGTGCTGAGAAAATTGGATCTCCACATGTACAAGTATGGAGCAAGACCCCTACCTTATACCTTACACAATAAAACAACTCAACATGGATTAAAGAGCTAAATATATGACATGATCACATAAAATTATTAGAGAACATTGGGAAAACCATGTAAGACATCTGCATAGGCAAAGAGGTTCTTGGAAAAGACCCATGGGGCACGGACAATCAAAACCAAAATTGACAAATGAGATTACATCAAATTGAAAATCTTCTGTACTACAAAAGAAACACTCAGCAAAGTGAAGAGGCAACCTACAGAATAGGAGATGTTATTTGCTGGCTATGCAACTAATAAAGGATTAATAACCAGAATCTATACAGAGATCAAGAAACTCAACAACAACAAAATGGACAACCCCTGAAGAAATGGGCAAAGGATTTATTTTTTTAACTTTTATTTAATGAATATAAATTTCCAAAGTACAGAATATGGATTACAATGGCTTCCCCCCCATAACGTCCCTCCAACCCGCAACCCTCCCCTTATCACTCCCTCTCCCCTTCCATTCACATCAAGATTCATTTTCTATTATCTTTATATACAGAAGATCAGTTTAGCATACATTAAGTAAAGATTTCAACAGTTTGCTCCCACACAGAAACATAAAGTGAAAAATACTGTTTCAGTACTAGTTATAGCATTAAATCTCAATGTACAGCACATTAAGGACAGAGATCCTACATGAGGAGTAAGTGCACAGTGACTCCTGTTGTTGACTTAACCAATTGACACTCTTGTTTATGGCCTCAGTAATCACCCTAAGCTCTTGTCATGAGCTGCCAAGGCTATGGAAGCCCCCTGAGTTCACTGACTCTGATCATATTTAGACAAGGCCATGGTCAAACTGGAAGGTACTCTGAAGTACCTTCAGAGAAAGGTACCTCCTTCTTTGATGACCCATTCTTTCCACCGGGATCTCACTCGTGGAGATCTTTCATTTAGGTTTTTTTTCCCCCAGAGTGTCTTGGGTTTCCATGCCTGAAATATTCTCATGGGCTTTTCAGCCGGATCCGAATGCCTTTAGGGCTGATTCTGAGGCCAGAGTGCTGTTAGGACATTTGCCATTCTATGGGTCTGCTGTGTATCTCACTTTCCATGTTGGATCATTCTCTCCCTTTTTGATTCTATCAGCTAGTATTTGCAGACACTATTCTTGTTTATGTGATCCCTTTGGTTCTTAGTCCTATCATTATGATCAATTGTGAACAGAAATTGATCACTGGGACTAGTGAGATGGCATTGGTACATGCCACCTCGATGGGATTGAATTCAAATCCCCTGGTATGTTTCTAACTCTACCGTTTGAGGTAAGTCAGCTTGAGCATGTCCTGAATTGCACATCTCTTCCCTCTCTTATTCCCAGGCATTTTTCAAAAGAGGAAATCCAAATGGCCAACAGACATATGAAAAAATGCTGAGGATCACTAACTGTCAGGAAAATGGAAACCAAAACTACAGTGAGGTTTTATCTCACCCCCTTTTAGAATGGCTTTCATACAGAAATCAAAAAACAACAAATGCTGGTGAGGATGTGGAAGAAAAGGTACCCTAATGCACTGTTGGTGGGAATATAAACTGGTACAGCCACTGTGGAAGACAGTATGGAGATACCTCAGAAATCTGAATACAGACCTACCATAGGACCCAGCCATCCTCCTCCTGGGAATTTACCCAAGGGAAATGAAATCAGCATTTGAAAGAGTGATCTGTAACCCCATGTTTATTTCAGCTCAATTCACAGTAGCTAATATATGGGATCAACCCACATGCCTGTCAACTGAAGAATGGATAAAGAAATTATAGGACAGGAATACCATGGAATACTACACAGCAGTAAAAAATGAAATCCTGTCATTTGTAACAAAATGGATGATACTGGAAAACATCATACTTAGTGAAATAAGCTAGTCCCCAAATGACAAATACCATATGTTCCCCCTGACCTGTGAAATCTAATAGAGCACCTAAAAGGCAACTTATAGAAGTGAAATTGACACTTTGAGAAACAATGGTTTTGAACAGCCCTTATCTCAACTGTTGAGGAACATTTTTTCATACTATTTGTTAAACTCTTTACTTAAAGTAGAGTTAATCATATGTATATAAACTTAATTGAAAATAGATATTAGTAAAAAAAGAGTGGGAATAGGAGAGGGAGGAGGAAGAGAGCTGGAAGAGTGGATGGAAGAGCAGGTCCAGTAAAGGATTGACATGTTCCTAAAGTTGTAATTACGAAATGTATGAAGTTTGTATTCCTTAAGTATATGGTTTCTGGGAAGAAAAAAATGTCTGGAAAAGCTTTATCAGTCATTTTCTGCTAGATTATGGGATAATTTTCTGAAAACACTCTGCTAATAAGAGATATTACCATTCTTTGTCCCTGTGAAAAGTAAACAAGCAAAATGCCTTGAGCATCTTCCAAAAATGGTTGCCACGATCATTGCTCTTGACTGTCCTACTTCTGCTTTGATTGGGCAGCTTCTACCTCTTGGTAGCCATTACTTTGATTATGCTTTGTCTTCAGGATCATGTTATTAAAGCTATATTTCACCTTCTGTTACAATTCTTTATAGAATTGCTCCAGGATCTTGATCTCATTGTTTAAATTTTCCATTGAAAGCTCTGTTCTGCATGGAACAGCTATTCTGGGCACAACAGTTTTGAAACTCACTGAGTAGAAAACATGCTCCAATTTAGATTCTACAGCATTTGCTGTTGTTTCTGCTGTTGATCATTGGTCCTCTTCAGTTAGGACACAAATTAAGATTCATTATTTTCTCACAAATTGACGTGATAGTCTGCTACTGTGGGTGTCATCTTCAATATTGTGTCATCATTTCTTAAAATGAGTTATTCATTTGTAAATTGATGATTTGAAGCACTATGCCTATAAAATTTTCATAAAGCATCAATGATTTCTGTTTTAATAAGATGCATTTATTTGAAAGGCAGAGTGACAGAGACAGAAGGAGAGCAAGAGCAGAAGGTGGAGGGGGGGAGAGAGAGAGAGAGAGAGAGAGAACTCTTCCATCTTCTGGCTCATTTCCAAAATTACCACAACAGCCAGGGCTGTACCAGGCCAAAGCTAGTAATTGGGAAACCCAGCAGGGTCTTTGCAATGGTGTCAAGAACATAAGCACTTGGGCTGTCATGCACTGCTGTCCCAGGCACATTATTAGGAAGCCAGATCAGAAGTGGAGTAATCAGGACTTGAGCCAGCACTCTGCTATGGAATGGCCCAACCACTGCACCTCAACACCTGTGCTAGTATCAATAATTTCACCATTCTTCCACCCAAGCATCACCATAAATTGGTTGCTTTTTCTTGCTTTAGTTTTAACAGAATTCATGTTTCTCTGACAGAGGCTCTTTGCAAATGAATGTTTTATGGTACTTAGCACCTCGAAGTAAATCCTGTCCAGACATTTTATAATAAGTTATAGGAATTTATTTTGGTGCAAAAATATATTATCATAACCATGCCTAATTTTTCAAAATGCACATTTTAATAAGCTTTGTAAACATTGCTCATAAGATCAGAAATAATCAAAGCCAGGATTAAAACGAAGCAAGACTAGAAATAGAAAAAGAGGAATCTCGGATGATGGTTAAGACTTCCTTCTCATTCTCATTGAATCAAGTATTAAAATGTATTTATCCCATTAAATACTCAGTTTCTCTTCCTGAATTGCTGCAGTTGGTCCCAAGAATGTAGAATAGAAGACAAACCTGATAAAAGCAAGAAGATATCACAGATAATGACAATTTGAGAAAGAAGTATATGGAATCCTTGCCTTTGGAAGGCACTAAAACTGTTCTTCCAATTTATAGAAGTCAGTGTGTGTTCATTCAACAAATTGTCTTTATGCACACTTATTATTTGTCATGCACAAGAAACAAGACACAAGCTCTGCCCTTCCAGAGTTTACAGTCTAAGAACAGAGATAAACACATACAATATTGTAAATTTCTGGAATAAGGGAGTTATGCTTTACTCGTATATTTGTCTCTCTTTCCTTCCCAAATCTATACTGGCAGATATTACCACCATTGTTCCAAAAATGTTCAGTAACTTTAATGAGGGAATTAATGAATTTATAGAGGAATAGATAACACTTCCATGAAAACTCTATATGTAAAAAGCCTCATTAGAAAGAAAATTTAAAAATTTTGCATGACAAAGTTCTAACTTTATTGTAAAGATGATATTAACAGAATCTTTCACTTGTTCAGGTCTTCTATTTCATACAGAGCTCTTTACATATTGTCAAAAATCTTTCCAATACCCTCAAAGTTCTCCATGGAGAAACTTGAAACATGAGAAACATGTAGAACACCATAAACTACACCAATGTTTGTCAAAATAAAAATACACAGTAATATATGGCTAATGAATTTTGAGAAAGAAGTTTCATGGAGGAAAGGAGACACTAGCCCTCTGTATTAGTCCATTTTCTGTAGCTACAACAGAATACCTGAGACTGGGTAATTTATAAACAAGAGAAACTTATTCTGGAGACTACGAAGTTCAAGAGCAAGGTGCTGGCATCTACGAAACACTTCAGGCTGTACCATAACATGGCGGAAGTCAGATGGACAAGGAAGCATAGGAGGCAGAGCCCAACTCTTACTTCTTGTCAAGAGCCCAATCCCATTGCAACTAAACCATGCACAATGACAACTGCATTGATTCACTCATGGGGACAGAGGTCTCACAGCTCTCTTAATTGATCCTACATTTTGATACTGCTACAATGTCAATTAAATTTCAGCATGAGTTTTAGAGAGGACATTCAAACCATAGTGCCCTAATAGACCTAAGCATACCATGAAGCTGCAATAAAGATGTGATGAGAGGAGATAGATAAAGTGATGAAAGAAAATTTGTAGCTCAGAAACAGAGTTAAAGAAATAAAATAGTCAAAATAAGTATGAAATATATATTGTAGATCAGAGTATAATATAAAATTATTTTTAAAGGTGCTAGAAAAACTGACAAATATTTAAGAAAAAATATTTTCCACTCTCGAATTTTAGCTTGATCAACAAATTATATGTAGAACAAAAGAAAGGCCAAAAAAATCAAAGAAATTATAAACACATACACATTGTCTCTAGAGATAAGGAGACTTTTATTGCTCAGAAGTGACGCAAGAACTCACAAAGAACATGACAAAGAAGTGGTTATAAAATGTTAAAATCAATATGTTCAAAACTTTACCAAAATTAAAAGTAAATAAAAAATATTGGCAACAAATGTAACAAAGGATGAATTATTTGGTCTACTAAAAACTTATAAAAATAAAGAAAATATCACAAACTTACATGGAGAAACAGAAATGGACAATTTATGAACATAAAACCAAATTGCTAATAAGCACATGAAAAAATACTTTATATCAAAGGCTACCAAGATGATATATATTTGCCCACAAGCCAGGAACAAGTCCCAGATCACACAATGAAGAATAAGCAGGAATTACAGGCAAAATTTCTCTCATATTATGAGATCAGAGAATTTAATTTTGTTTCACCTAGTGCCCTAATGTCAAGCCTCAGATTTCTTAAGTTCAATGCTCTGGAGGGTCTACTTATTAGGCTGTGTCTTCAAAACACAGTAACCTAATGTTACAGAAAAGATTTGTATAAGAATGGATGGGTAGATGAATGGATAGATAGATCAAAACACCTTAGCACCATTTATGAATGCAACGTATAACAGAATATTTTTAAATTTATTTATTTATTTATTTGACAGAGTTAGACAGTGAGAGAGAGAGAAAGACAGAGGGAAAGTGTCTTCCTTCCATTGGTTCACTCCCCAAATGGCTGCCATGGCCAGAGCTACACCGATCTGAAGCCAGGAGCCAGGTGTTTCGTCCTGGTCTCCCATGCAAGCGCAGGGGCCCAAACACTTGGGCCATCCTCCACTGCCTTCCCGGGCCACAGCAGAGAGCTGGACTGGAAGAGGAGCAACTGAGACTAGAACCCAGTGCCCATATGGGATGCTGGCACCGCAGGCAGAGGATTAACCAAGTGAACCATGGTGCTGGCCCCAACAGAAGAATATTTTAAAACTACAAGAAAACAGAAATAGAGAAGTTCAAAATATTTATGAATAACAAACAAAATATATTCGGATAAGATGATATAGATAAAGCCATGTCTAGAATTTGGCTTTGGGAAAAAAAAAGTGCTTTATAAATAGAAGAGAAGATCCTGGTAAGACAGAAAGTAAGACTTCACATCAAATTCTCAAAGAGATTGGATAGTTCTCGGAAGGTACATTCATGCAGAACATGAATGAGTATTTAACTGGTGGAAGCATCCATCTGATTGCTATGCATTGTAGCAGAAAGCAGAACACAATGCTACAAGAGCCACAAACCCTTACATTTGAATTGAGATGGGATGGAATTCTAGGAAAAGCCAGTTGCAAAAGACAGAATGCTTAGGTACTAGTTCTCAAGGTAGATCAAAGACAGACCCCAGTAAACCACAAAACAAGCTGGGAAAGAATTGAGAAAGATGTTCAAAAACAAACAAGAAAATTTGTTCAAAAACAAACAAGAAAATCTAAACCAAAAAGAAAGAAGGAAGAGTTATATGTAGTGAGTGGTTAACAGAAAGAAATGCCTTAAATAAATCAAGAAATATGATGGTGAAACCACACAGATGAACAACTAAGAAATTACTAGAGAATTCAATGAAAGTTATTTTGTTAGAGTAGGAGAACATAAATCAGATTACTGTAGAGTGAAAAGTCAATGTGGAAGAAAAAAAATGATATAAAGCATTTCTTCAAAATGTTTGATGGTATAGGAATAATTGGATAGCATTGAAGTCAATTGATGAATTAAAAAAATGAACAAATGAGTTAATAACTACCAAAGCAATATATATATAAATTTCCTTATTGTTATGGCAATTAATCCTGGATAATTTTTTTTATTTTCAATAAATTGTTTTAATTTTTTTATTAAAAAACCTAAATATGCTTCAATATTTTTTTAAACTTTTATTTAATGAATGTAAATTTCCAAAGTACGACTTATGGATTACAATGGCTTCCCCCCCATACCGTCCTTCCCAACCACAACCCTCCCCTTTCCCACTCCCTCTCCCCTTCCATTCACATCAAGATTCATTTTCGATTATCTTAATATACAGAAGATCAGCTTAGTATACATCAAGTATGGATTTCAACAGTTTGCTCCCACACAGAAACATAAAGTGAAAAATAATAGATGATTTTTTTTAAATGATGATGAAATCAGAGCAGACCTATTGTCATGTTTAATCCCAGTGAGAGTCAAGTTGGGAATTGATAATTTCTTTTTTTTTTTTTTTACAGAGGATCAGTTTAGTATGCATTAAGTAAGGATTTCAACAGTTTGCACCCCCATAGAAACACAAAGTGAAATATATTGTTTGAGTACTCGTTATAGCATTAAATCTCAATGTACAGCACATTAAGGATAGAGATCCTACACGAGGAGTAAGTGCACAGTGACTCCTGTTGTTGACTTTACCAATTGACACTCCTGTCTATGGCATCAGTAATCTCCCTATGCTCCAGTCATGAGTTTCCAAGGCTATGGAAGCCCTCTGAGTTCTCCGACTCTTATCTTGTTTAGACAAGGTCATAGTCAAAGTGGAGGTTCTCTCCTCCCTTCAGAGAAAGGTACCTCCTTCTTTGATGACCTGTTCTTTCCACTGGGATCTCACTCGCAGAGATCTTTTGCCAGAGTGTCTTGGCTTTCCATGCCTGAAATACTCTCATGAGCTTTTCAGCCAGATCCAAATGCCTTTAGGGCTGATTCTGAGGCCAGAGTGCTATTTAGGACATCTGCCATTCTATGAGTCTGCTGAGTATCTCACTTCCCATGTTGGATCACTCTCCCCTTTATTTACTCCATTGGTTAGCGTTAGCAGGTACTAGACTTGTCTATGTGCTCCCTTTGACTCCCAGTCCCTCCACCATGACCAACTGTGAACTGAAACTGATCACCTGGAACAGTGAGATGGCATTGGTACATGCCACCTCGATGGGATTGAATTGGAATCCCCTGGTATGCTTCCAACTCCACCACTTGGGGCAAGTCAGCCTGAGCATGGAAGAGATGTATAATTTGCTTCAATATATTTATAGTCTTCTTATATCATTATTAGTAACTGCAGGACCCTAATATCTACTAGACTTTTGTAAATCAGTTGTTCTGACCTGCCATTCCAGTTCTCCAATGCAGAATTTTTTTAACATGTGTTAAGCAGCAGTAACTTTATTTCAAGGTTCAAGGTCTTCTTTTTTTTTTTTTTTTTTTTTTTTTTTTTTTTTTTTTTTTTGACAGGCAGAGTGGACAGTGAGAGAGAGAGACAGAGAGAAAGGTCTTCCTTTTACCTTTGGTTCACCCTCCAATGGCCGCCGTGGCCGGTGTACCACGCTGATCCGAAGCCAGGAGCCAGGTGCTTCTCCTGGTCTCTCATGTGGGTGCAGGGCCCAAGAACTTGGGCCATCCTCCATTGCACTCCCGGGCCATAGCAGAGAGCTGGACTGGAAGAGGGGCAACCGGGACAGAATCCGGCACCCCGACTGGGACTAGAACCTTGTGTGCCAGCGCCACAGGCAGAGGATTAGCCTATTGTGCCACGGCACTGGCTTATTTCAAGGTCTTTAGATTTGGTTTTACCCATGTAACTCTTGCCATGTAACCCCTTTTGTCAGCTATACCTTTCTACAAATAGCCTTTAGAGACATTCTTTTCATATATATGTGCCTCACAGAAAGATCACCCTTATTACAGGGTTATAGAAAGAAATGTAATGAATAGAAATGATTAAAAACAAAACTCCTAAATGTTTAGAAAAGCCCTATGCTTCTTGTGTAAGCATTTTTGTTAAATTCACAGGCAATGTATAAGGGAAAGGAATGGGGAACAAGTCTCACAGTCATCTAAGTTGCCCATTTCCATTCTAAATCTTGCTTTTGTTTATAATTCTCCTGCAATGATTTTCTTGCTCCTTCATCTACTCCATTTCTGATTACTATGCATTCTTTTTAGGGCTACATCAGGAATCCTATAGAGTGAGTTGTAGCCATGCTTCTGCTCAGGAGCAGCTATCTGTTTTGAATATACCCAGAGGGTCATGACTCAGACACCCTCTAAGAAACACACACCAGATAGCTACCTGACACTGGATTCTGTAATGAAGAAAGATTGTGCCTCATGGAGCCTCCTAATCAATTGTGCTCATGCCAGGATAGGGCAAGTATGTTACCTAACAGAAGATACATTCTAACAGGGAACCCAAAACTTCAATGTAGTAGAAATACAATTGGACCATTAATCTAGCACCTGAACTCACATTCTCCATAACTCAGGGCTTCCAAGGCCTGGTTCTATATGGTAGAGAATGCTTAAAACCCCGGGTGCCGGCGCCCCTGTGGAGGATTAGCCTAGTGAGCCACCACGCCGACCAACTAAATCTTATTCTTTGTCAAAACAGTCCACTGGGGGCCAGCGCTGTGGTGTAGCAGGTTAATGCCCTGGCTTAAAGCGCTGGCATCCCATATGGGTGCCAGTTCTAGTCCCGGTTGCTCCAGTTTCAATCCAGCTCTCTGCTATGGCCTGCGAAAGCATTAGAAGATGACCTAAGTCCTTGGGCCCCTGAACCCATGTGGGAGACTCAGAAGGGGCTCCTGGCTCCTGGCTTTGGATTGGTGCAGCTCCAGCCATTGCGGCCAACTGGGGAATGAACCATCGGATAGAAGACCTCTCTCTCTCTCTCTCTCTCTCTCTCTCTCTGCCTCTCCTCTCTCTGTCTAGCTCTGACTTTCAAATAAATAAATAAATCTTTAAAAAAACAGCCCATTGAGCTAGTGTTGGCTCACTTCAGTCTGATTCTGGGCTCATGAGGTAACCCTTCCAAACACTCACCCCAACACTCCACCGTATGATAAAATGGAAAAAGAGACCGTAGTAACCTTTCTAGACTTTCTGGCCACTCCACTTACTGCTCTATGAAACCCTGTGCCTCTTCTGCTACCACTTCAGTAAAACTTGAATAATAATATTGGTGTCTCATAGACATATAATTGAGAAGACCAAAATACTTTAAAATATGTGCAAGGTATCCATTCGCAACCAATGTTCAATAATCATAGCTTCATCACTATTTTTCTCATAGACTCTTGTTACCAAAATCTGAGGTACAAACCAGCTCTTTCAATGTTTGCATTTGATACTTATGGCAAGATATTATATAGTTCAAGAAAATAGCAGAAAATAAAAAGAATCAGTTGTGTTCTCCTTCAACTAACCCTTCAAGCTCATTGTGTCAAAAACAAAACAGAACGAAACAAAAGACCTTCATACCTGCAACAATTCTTTCAAAGTTTTCATCTGTTTGTGTTTCTTTGAGGCAGGTTGAACAGTCAAACTCCCCACATCTCATGTCCTCTCCTGCTCCTCTCTCTGGAATGTTATATTAAAATACCTTGGAGACATCCTTTTAGATTAATAATTTGGAGCCAAAAATGTCTGTTTCATTTTATTTGTTTTCTCCTATTTTGATAAAGTGGCAAATATCACCTGCCTGTCCCTTAAGTATTTAGTGTTTAATTTCTTTCCTTACCAAGAAAATAGCATATACAGTAATTCTTCCTCTACTGTATATAAATTCCAAATGCTATCTTAGAGAATTATGAAATAAAAATGAATGCTTTTTTAAAGCATTTATGGAGACTGGGGAATAAATGATAGAATTTTCTTATATTTCTTGTATATGCAGATAACAGATACATTTAATGCAAGAAGGAAATAGAATTTTAATAGAATTTTTAACTAAAGATCTTGAAACAAAACTAGACATACATTTTAATTGAATTTCTGGCTCAAATTACAGCAAACCATTATAAATCATTAGGAATCAGTTTTAAAACTGCTTTCACTTTTCTCCGTATTACAAACACAGAGGTAAGGTTTTACAGCTTCAGATAAGTGTTAATAAATTACCCGAATTTCAAAATTAATGGCTGCCCGGCTGCTTTGGGGAGATATCATTGTGTTTCATGAATATTTTGATTTTGTGATTAGATCAAAATGCACTGAATTCCTAAACAGTCATAACCAAGGTCTGCTGATCATAAACTGTTCTTTTTTAATAAATTATATTCCTCACAAATCTGCTGATATGGAATAATTAGAAATTGGTTGCCTGCATTTACTGTAATATTTGCATGACTTTAGATCTCCACCTACTGATCTAGAGGCTGGCAGGAAATGTACATTTTGTACATTTCTAAATATACCTTGCCTGCAGAGATAATGGTTTATATTGTGATGGTAAGAAGGTTTTTATTTGCAAAAAACAAAGAGGTGTCACTTGCCAGTTCTGGAAGACATTGATTAGGCAGTTTATGTCATTCCTATTCAGAACTTATTATTTACAGCTTTCTTGCTTCCTTTCCTTTGTAGCAGATAAAGATCTGTATCTTGTAAACTGCTTAAGGATAGTCTATTTTGTCTTTTTAGGGAGTCTTAAAATACATTTTATGGAATGCAAGCATCCTGAAACTAAATGTAAACTGAGTAAAATACAGGATCCCAACCGAATATATATCTCCAAGGAAAATCTATAAATTAACTGGTACATAAATAGCTACGTGGGGAGGGAGGGTGGAATCCCTGTGTGAACTCATCCTCTGCTGTGTAGAGAACATGCATCTAAATCTGAACCTGTATAACCAACTGCAGAATCTGAAAACTAAGTGCAGTCAATCTGGAGAAACCCCTGATTGCAGATACCTTAAACTGTTGTTGTTTTTAAAATGCACTTATTTATTTGAAAGGCAGAGTTACAGAGAGAGAGAGAGAGAGAGAGAGAACTTCCATTCACTGGTTCCCTCCCCAAATGGCTTCAACAGCCAGGGCTACACCAGGTTGAAGCCAGGAGCCAAGAGCTTCTTCCAGGTCTCCCACATGGGTGCAGGGACCCAAGCACTTGGGCCATCTTCAGCTGCTTTCACAGACCATAGCAGAGAGCTGGATTGGAAGAGCAGCAGATGGAACATGAACTGGTATCCATCTGCGATGCCCTGCTGCAGGCAGTGGCTTAACCCATTACACCACAACACTGTACCAACGCTATTTTTTCCTTTTAAATTTTATTGGCTCTTATAAAGTTGAATGACTCCAGGAGCTAAAATTTTTAGACTACCCAATATCGTAGTGCTTATGGAACATTTATGAAAGCCTTGTTGAGAGAGTAGTTTTCAACAAAGGGTCAAGAATAGTTCTTGGTAAAATCCAAACAAATTCAGGAGGAGAGTGCATGAGACTCTGCTGCTGCTTCCACTGGGAAACACTTTGTTCATTCTAGAACTGGTACTATTGGCTTCCTCTGAGCCTTCACAAGCTAGGACCATGGAGTCCTAAGATCCTAACCCTGTGAGTTTAATCCCAATGCAGGAAATCATTCTATGATTCTTCCAAAGTAAGATTGGGCTCAGCCAGTTGTGGTTCATGGCACCTGGCATTTTATCAAAGAGTTTTCAGATCTGGCCAGTCACAATGGCTCACTCTTGAGATTCACAGCAACTCCTCAACTAACTGCAAACACAAGGGGAATAAAAATGAATGGCTAGATTCAAATGCATAAGTATCCACAGCAAAGATTTCAGTGAACAATGTCCATCTTTTTAATTAATAAAAAGACTAACCTAGCAAGAGCACAAATGCTCAGTTGTCTGTAAGCAGAGGGAGGATTGGATAATATTCACATTGATAATTGGGAAGCCAGTCTTACTATAGCATATTATATGAGCAAAAATATTTAAGAATCTACCCCAAAATCCTAATGAGAATCCATGAAAGCTAATAAGAAATTCAGCCCATAAAGAAAAACTAACAAGGTATCTACCTCATAAGGCTGTCACGTGGATTAAATGAGACAGAGTATATGAGATGCTTAGGCACCTAAAATAGAATAAACTATAACTATTAAACTTATAAAAATGTAGAAATGTGAAAGGTTTTATAGAGACAAACTTTCGGTATGAATTTTTTTTTCATCAGACTTCCTTTACATATCATTCTATTTAATCCTCCGCCTGTAGTGCTGGCACCCTGGGTTCTAGTTTTGGTTGGATTCTGTCATGGTTGCTCCGCTTCCAGTCCAGCTCTCTGCTGTGGTCCGGGAAGGCAGTGGAGGATGGCCCAAGTGCTTGGGCCCTGCACCCGCATGGGAGACAAGGAAGAAGCACCTGGCTCCTGGCTTCGGATCGGGGCAGCACCAACTGTGGTGGCCATTTGGGGGGTGAACCAATGGAAGGAAGACCTTTCTCTCTGTCTTTCTCTCTCTCACTGTCTGTAACTCTATCTGTCAAATAAATAAATAAAATCTTTAAAAAAAAAAAGAAAAGAGAATTTGTAGAACACTGATGTTTGTTACAGTTGAGAATGGAAGAATACAAACCATGATTTTATAAGGGTAATTCTGGGCCTCATTAACTTAAACCTCTAAGAAGAGTCCCCTCTTTTTATGTTTATATTATGATAATATGTATTAGGTCTATATCTTTAAGATAATTCCTCTCTTCCAGGATCTTGCAAATTCTTCTTCAGTGGGCATGTCACCAAGGTACCTGAATGTCCCTCGGGTAAGAAGATTATTATAGATAGCCTAAATGGACTGAAGTAGAGCCAAGGAGACTACATGGTCCCATTCTGATGTGGCAGTGAGCTAAATCAACATTCTTTAAATTTCTTCTTATGTGGGAGGGTATTTGGTGCAGCAGTTCAGATGCCACATGGGATGCCCGCATCCCATATTGTGCACCTGGGTTTGAATCCTCACACCACTTCTGATTCCAGCTTCCTGCTGATGTGCATCCTGGAACGCAGCAGGTACTGGCTCAATACTTGGGTCCTTGCCACCCACATGGAAGACCTGGACTGAGTTCCTGGTTTCTAGCTTCAGCCTGGCCCAGCCTTGGTTATTGTGGGCATTTGTGGAGTACACTATCAAGATGGAGAATTTCTCCCTCACCCTGTGTGTCTCTGTCTCTAACTCTGTCTCTATCTCTATCTCTATCTCTATCTCTACCTCTATCTCTACCTCTATCTCTACCTCTATCTGTACCTCTAGCTCTAGCTCTAGCTCTCCCTATCATCTCCCATGGATCCAGAGCTGTAAATGGGATTTAGATCAGGCTTTTTATCCCTAGTCCAGTGTTTTTTCACACTTCCAGGATGCTGAAGACAGAAGACTCCATGAAGAAATGTACGTAGGCTCTATGACCAGGTAGACTGGGGATAATTCCAGGTTGTCCACTTTGTAGTCACATATCTGTGAACCAGGCACTTTAATCTGAGCTGTATTTACAAGATAGGCATATCTACACTTGTTTCATAAGGTTGTGACAAAAATGGCTATGAGAAAATTGTGTCTGTTAGATATTACATATTCGACAAATATGAATTTTCTTCACATTTCCTCTTGATAATGAACTTCCCTCCTAACAGTGACTCATGTTCAGAAGAACTCCTCTGTAGCTGTCACATGAGGGAATATTACTCAGCCATTAAAAAGAATGAAATTCTTTAAATTTCTTTGTTGTGTTTTGCAACCAAATGGATACAACTGGAGACAATTATGCTTAGTGAAATAAGTCAGTCCCAAAAAGACAAATATCCTATGTTTTCTCTAATATGTGTAGTTAATATACAATACAGAAAATTATAAGAATGAAACTGACCACCTATGATTTGATTGTTGTTTATAGTCTATATTCCTGTGGAACAGTGGTCTTTACACGTTTTACTTGTTGAACATTATGGTTAGTGGCGCATTAAGCCTATGATTAGAGAGTCAATTGTAAGTATATTGTTGCAAAAATTAGAAAAAAGGAAATAGGATGGGTTGAGGGAAAGAAGTATGATTATCTGTTTAGAATTATATCTATGAAATATGTTACATATGTTCTCTTTATATTAATATAAAATGTTTTAAAAAGAGAATCAACTTTGAAACACTCTTTCAGTGCTTTGTGATGTTGAACACTTAACACAAGTAGGGGAACTAAGATGTGCGCAGTACCAAACATGGGATGAATAAAAAAGGTAATATTTCTGTTAGTCACATTGTCATGATTTTTAATTTATCAGAATTTCATAGAAAAAAGTTTCTTGAGCTCTACAAAACAGATCAAAACAAAGAGTAAATACATTTTAAAACAAAAAGAGTAGCAAAAGTTCCAGGAGAGGTAACAACACATATTGAGGGAATATTAATATAGCTATGAAGAAACATCCCATAGGTCCCAATCTTTCTAATGGAAATTAAATGTACAGTTTTATGTAACTCAGTTCGATATTCACGAATTAGCAGACTTATAAAAATGGAGAGAAAGTTATTAGTAGTATAAAACAAAGAGTCTCTAATTGCATACAAGTTTCCTATCTTCAGCACAGAATAGATTTAAAGGTACTTGACAAATTAAGAAACTAAAGCAAAGTAAAAAAAAAAAAAAATCCAGCTAATGCTATTTTCCAAGAAGGAATTGGTAGAGAAGAGAGATAACCCAACTGCCCTTCCCAAAGCTGAAGGCTGAGGTTATTATTATTTGCCTTGAAGAAAGAGCAAAAGGAAATAACAGTTCAGAAGAGAGGATATGGGGAGACTAAAATGTCGGGCTTCAACTGTGGAAAAAAATGCTTTTGCCAAGAAATCCAAAAATAGTGGGATTTGATAAAAAGTAGTCATCAAAAAGGTGGAAACATCTAGGTCATTTCTAGATTTGTTTTCAGATTGGGGACCCAGACCATAATCATCAACATCTAAAGTACAATAATTATATATTTTTTGCCTTCCATGATTGCTAGCATTTGAGCTGAAAACAAGACAGCAATACCCAAGCTTGCCTCTGTGGCCACACCTGAGTGACTCCAGAAAAATAGGACTCTGATGGTTATGATACAATATAATGCATTTCATTCAGCTTCATTGATAAAGCTCGCCTTCTCTCTTGAATTTGCAAAAAGTTATCATCCACAACTCAGAATGGGGACTAAATACTTGCAATGGCTCCATTTCCTAGGAATTTAACAAGAACTGGAGACATTTACAGAATCATAAGAGGTCAAGGAAACTTTTTATTAGGATAAGCTTAAACTTTATTCTAAAGTTTGGGTCACTGACTTTTGACATCAAATGCCCTTCAACTATATTATGAACTCCTTGAAGATAGTAAATAAGATATTGATAAGCTGTTTTTGAAGTGATATGATGGTGTTGAGAATCTCCAAATTATAATACTACATTATTTCTCTTATAAAAATTCATTTACTTCAACTGAAAATATAAGCAAGTGCTTTAGTGTTAGACCAGGTAGGTTGGAGCCCAGGGTGCTAGCTGTATTCAGCGGTATAGCTCTTGGTGATTCAATTCTTTTTTTCACAAGTTGAAATCATTTGTGCCTTGCTCAAAGTATATGTTCAAAAATTTAAGTTGATTGCATAAACATACACAGAGACACATTTATGTGACTTCTTTACCCACAGGGAAGTGACTGCTATACCATTGGGGAGGTTATTTTCAGGAAATAATAAAATAAAGGCATCAAATTTTGTCTCATGTAGCAATCATCGAAGAAACTAAGATATGCACAGCAAACAAATGGGAAGCCTGGGCATTAAAAAAAATGACATCTAAAAGGCCCTGAGGCAGACATTGTGCTGTAAAGGGCAGCTACAAGACTTGTTGCGAAGAAATAGGGAGTTTCTAACAGAAGCTCCAACATTGGGAATTGCTGATAACAGGATTCTATGGCCTACGGATTCCAGGATTTGGATTCCAAACCTTTGCAAACACTTTAAAAAGCCCCTGACATAGACACACTGTGCTGGACAGGTGAGCTACAGAAGGTGTTCCGAGGAATTAAAGAGCTTTTAACAGAAGCTCCAACATTAGGAACTCCTGAGCAAGCCATTGATAGAATGATCCTCTTTAGATCAGTTACAGCTTCAATGAAAGGGATCGTCCCAGATGCTGCTGAACACAACTACCTCAGCGAAATTAGGGCTAAATGTCTACCTCTTAAGTCTTCACAGGTGAGCCTTTACAGGCCTCACATCAAGACCGCTGCACCTTGAGGCAGAAATGCTGGGCCTGCCTCCTCTTTTGATTCTCTCTGGGAACTGTTATTGCCAATAAAACTCTTAATGGGTTCTTGTATTATAATTTTCTACACTCAAGCTAAATGGGTTTTATAATCTACATAAGGGTAGCCAATCACCACCCAATATCTGGGAGTCTGTAAGATATGTTCTTTTCATCTCAAGGGCCACCCCACTTACAATTGGTCTTGTTCCAGTTTTTGCTTATGCTAATTAACAAACATATATGTTTCAGAACTCAACAACTTCCGGGGGTAACCAACTATGCAGGGGACACAGCCATTGGCGGTGATCAAAACTGCTCCAGCTCACAAAGTGAGTTTGTTAGATAAGATAGGTCGAGACTTCCAGACCCAGGACAGGCAAGACCTGCACTAGGCCCCTCTTAAGCAGGAAGCAGCCATAGAAGACTTGATGATTCTATGCTGTTCAACGTCCTTTAGGATAAAGGGAATTTACTCTCTGAGAGGGAAATGTTGTAGGCAGGCATAAAGTGACTAGGTCTGTAAGCTGGACACCACACCCTCCACCATGCTCCCTGTGTAATCCCAGCACCTACCTGACCACACCTGTGTGCCCACCTGCCAATCAGGGTAATTAACCACGCCCCTTTGGAAATGGATTAAAGGCCTGGAACATGGGGGGCCGGCCCTTTTGCCCTTTTTGCCATTGAGGACCCTTGTTGCCCTGTGCCTTCGGGCCACCCCACCCCATGCTTTCCGGCCTGCAACTCCTCACCATGGCTGGCTCCTGGTGCTTCGGATGAATCCAGATTTCCCTCTTTCTTCTAGATAGAGTCCTCACTCTCCTATGCATTTCTCTCACTAAATACAAAGCTTACAAATTAAAAAAATAAAATAAAAAATAATTTAAAAATCTGAAAGGAAAAATACAGAAATACAGGAGCATTTCCTCCTTGCAGGCCTTGATACACATTTTGAAAGTGAAAAGTATGTTCACACTCCTCATAGGCATCGAGGTTTCTCACAGCTACCCACCAAATTATTGCCAAAAGCATGATATCTGACCTTCTTTAAACTGAATATTGATCCCTAAGTACTATAATATCCATAGCATCTACAGAAATGATGGAAGGAAAGAATACATACTGTTAGGAAAGCATCCTCTCTCTCTCTCTCTCTCTCTCTCTCTCTCATTAAAATTCACGATCTATACATTCCCATTCATGAAACAAATCTGTGATTTCAAATATATGAAACTTTATGCTACATGCACTTTCAAGAACTTCATGGCTGAATTTTCTATATTTTTATGTACCTACTAAGTCCTAGTTACTTATCTAAAGATGACAAATATTTGTTGAATTGATACAATCCAGAGCCTACTTGTAATTCAATAATATAAGGCAAAAACAATTGCTAAAAACCCAGACACAAAATAAATGGTAAAAATGTTATGAAACATCAGTCTTGCCCATTATTAATCAAAGCTACTACACTAAAACAAAGTCTTCTCATTTGCATAAAACCAAAATTTGCACAACTGTGATTTAAAGGCACTTTAAGGGTTTGTAAGACTCATGGTAGGATCCCATTTTCCATAGGGCTACAGGCAACGTTAGAAGTTTGGACTGCTCAGCTTATCAGAGGTGGTACATCTTCCTGAGTCCCAGTGTTGTTAATCAAGATAGATGGCAGACTAGTTAATGCTGCTGTTAGTAAGACTGTGGCAAAGATTAGAAGGTTATCAAACAGATATAAACAGGAGTTCTAGGATTCCTATCTAACATATGAAATTAACAACTAATAGGTATCTTTCTTTGATAGTTGATTTGATTGAGTGCATGTGGATAAAAGTCAACAAGTGAACAACTTGATTGTCTGCTGAATTAATAGAATGGAAGGACTTTAAATGGTTCTGAAAGCTAATTTAATTCAGAAACCTCTGTGAGGTTCCAGCTCTTTTGTGAAACGAGTGAATAAAATGTTGGCAATTCATTCAGAATAAAAATGTGAGCATTAGCTTCTTCTGTTCTTAGAATTTAAAAAAAAACATATTTGGAAATGGTTTATTCAAGGAGGAAACATTAAACTTATGAGTATGTTCATATTATCCTCTAAATAAACACTGAAAATTAAAATAAAGGAAAGCTGCCCTTCAAAAATTAGCCTGGAGCTTACAGTCATTTCTATCTCAATCTCTCTCTTACATTTGTCTTCTCAGACATTTTCATTTGTTTGTATTTCCTTCTCTAACAATTAAAAAATTCCCTTTCCTGGGCCCATTTAAATTTCAATTGCCAATGTAAATGGGTTGTTTCCACCCTTGGTGGGCATTTCTCAGACTGCTGTAGTATTCCTGGAATCATGCTCTAGGACAGACTACAGCACTGGCTTAGGCTCAACTCACTTCATCATTAAACTCCTACCACCATGGTTTTCCCTGTTCTCACTTTCCCAAGCTTCTTTCTTCCTCAGGAAACTCATTTGTTCCCTCCTTACCTGCATGTCTGCACAGATCTCACTACCTCCTTAAACCACAGGTGAAATCTCTCTCCCAACTGCCCACCGCCCACTCCATACCTGCTCCTGCCTGAAGACACACATAGCACCTTCTGCTTCTCTTCCAGGCCACTGCTGTATTAAGATAAGCAGGTAAACAGAGGTGCCATGCCTTTCTTTCCTATGGAACTGCAAACTCAATGCAAGATGATGCCAGAGGATAAGGAAGAAGTCAAGTCAGAGGTTGTTTCTGAACCAACCCAAACTCAAAGCTAACCTCTGCTTTGCATTGACTAGGATCCACTTGGGAACCCTTCCAGAAAATATGTCAAAATCAGAAGTCAGGGCAGGTGTTCTGCACAATGGCTAACGTCGCTGCTTGGGGCACCCACATTCCACATAGTAGAGCTTGGTTCGAGTCTGGGCTGCTCCACTTTCTAGCCAGCTTCCTGCTAGTGCACATCCTGGAAGGCAGCAGGTAATGGCCCATGTCCCTGAGTCCCTACACCCACATAGGAGATCAGGGAGGAGTTCCTGGCTTCTGGTTTCAATCTGGCCCAGCTATGGCTGTTACAGGCATTTGAGAGTGAACCAGTGGATGGGGAATTCTCTCTCTCTTTCTCAAGTAAGACAAAAATAAACAAATAAAAATAAAAGTCAGGAGTCTATTCAGTTTGACTCTTTCCCCATATCAGGCTCCTTTTCATTGTTAGCAAAATGGAACAGTCCTATCTATGGTGTGATCTACACCCTGGACACTATCCTAGGCCCTAGCCCCCACCACCACGGCTAGAAGCCAGGTGACCACATGGCCCAACCACAGGTGTCAGCTCCACCCCCACCCTAATGGGATTCACAGCTCCTACTTCCCTGCCCCACCCCAGCAAAGTTTTAAGAGGACCTGTTCCTGAACACGTGCTTCTCTCTCTCTCTCTCGATCTCTTTCTCTCTCTGTCTCTCCCTCTCTCTGTTTATCTCTCTTGATCTCTCTCTTATTCTCTCCTTCTCACTCTTTTCCTTCTTTGCTCCTTCTCTCCATTCCGTTGGATTTCCAACCCTTTCCCTTACTCCAGGTTTGATGTGTTTTGTGCAGCTTTGCAGTCATGTCTTCAGTGATGCCTCCAAAGGGAACAGCCACGGACGCACCTGCTGAACGTTAATAGTGTATTTTAAGTCCCAGGCTACCTTATACCTTCTCCTCTCCTCCAACATTTTTTTCTACAAAAATCTAACATTGATGTTTTCATGTTCCTTTACTTAAATCAAGCCTTTCTCCTCAATGAAAAAAATAACACAATTTATAATTTCAAAAAAATTCAAATAATTATTCAAATTCTAGTTGGAACAAAGCATAGGACATAACCTTAAATGGAAAAGGCCAGATTCAAAACTGTTGATATAGAAAGAACCTTGCTGTGCCATTTCAGAATAGTAATCTGTGAATAGTAAAAAGAGGGGAAATACAATAAGATGTCAAGTTTGGTTACTGCTGAGCAGTTAATTCTTGTATCGTCTTCTGTGTGATTTTCTGTATTTCCTACACTTTTTAATGATCATGCAATACTTCTAAAATTAAATGAATAAGCCATTTAAACTTATAAACAATGTCATGCACATATACATACTACATAATCACTTTCACCTCCCAACTTTCTTTTTACCCTCACAAATACCTCCAAGTACATGTTCACAAAGCAGTGCTGTACAGATCCTGAGTGTGCCCAATCCCCAATTTGCATCAAGAGTGTAGGCTGTGGCGGTAGCCTGCAATGATTTTAATTCTAGGTCTGCTGATTTGTAATTTGTTACCTTCAATAAAGCACTTAACCAACTTCATCTGTAGCCTCATCTATAAAAAGGGAGATAGTAATTCTATTCATTTTTATTTAAACAAATATCCTGTGCTCTCCCACAAGTGGCCAGAACTGCGAGTTCCATCCTGATTCACTGTATTTCAAAAAGGAACCCTCTGCGCTGGAAGTTGGAAATGGATTTCTGGTCTTGAGTAGTAGAGATTATTAATCTTCCCTCATGAAACAAAGAATAAGAATTGCTTTGAACATGCACACATTAAGGTCCAAGTAATTCCACAGCATTAAGAGGAACCTTGAGATCTAGAATACTACATTTTAAGGAAGTTGTCAATATCTGGATAACACACTAATCACAGAGATGGGGGTAGGAGCTGCCTCTCAGTGACAACAGAAAAAATGAAATCATAAAGTTTTTGTTTTAAAGATCAGGAAGGAAAAACCTGAAGTATTTCAAATATTTTTAGTTAAAATATGGTTAGTAGGTATATGAAAATTAATCTCAGATAAATCATTATTGCTAACTTTAAAATGCAGCAAATATTGTTGATAGTTCACTTAGCATTCCACCCCATCTCTTCGGCATCCCACCATCATTTTGTTCTTTTAGAGACCATCAATGTATCCATTTACTTTTCATGTGTTGATTCGCCAGTCTTTGCTCACCAGCCCTCAAATTCCTCCACTGAAAATTCTGTAATAACAGACGGTTTAATAGGTTTCATGAATAGGAATGAAAACTTAGAATTTTTAATTAAACAAACAGTTGGTTAAATAATAGCAATATAGTGTGCAATGTTGAATGTGCTAGCCACTCTCCTACGTATTTTGAATTTTTCATAAAACTCCTGTGAGAAATACATAATACATTATTCTGATGGAGAACTGAGACTCAGAGGTTAAATGACCAGCCCAAGGCCACACAGTTATTACCTGTTGGAGTAAGGATTGGAACTCAGCTATTCTGATGGACAGTCTATCAACTCTGCTGGCCCTCAGATGAAATGAGGACTACAGGGCATTAGTAAAACATTTACCAGATTCTTAGAATTGTAGAAAATTGTTTGACAAAAGATTTTAAAAGTGTTTATCAGAATCTTAGAATTTTAGAGCAAAAAATAAAATTAAGGAAAATATCCAGTCCAATGCCCAAATCACATTAGAAACTAATGTAGAAGTCAAATAAAAACCCAAAGGATAATTTTATATAACTGTCAATATAAAATATAGTCTTTTATTGTAAGCCACACATATAAAACTCAATTTGTTATTGGAACATATTTAAAATATTCTAAAGAATTTGCTGTTCAAGAGACAGCTACTATAAATCTTTTTGTATGTAAAGAAACTTTTTAGCAAAGCAAATGGCCATAATTTATTTTTCAAAGATATTCAGAGATGGGTGTTTGCCACAGTGATTAAGACACAGCTTGGGGGGCCAGCGCTATGGCAGGTTAAAGCCCTGGCCTGAAGTGCTGGCATCCCATATGGGCACTGGTTCTAGTCCGGGGTGCTCCTCTTCTGATCTAGCTGTCTGTTATGGCCTGGGAAAGCAGTAGATGATGGCCCAATTCCTTGGGCCCCTGCACCCACGTGGGGGACTTGGAAGAAGCTACTGGCTCCTAGCTTTGGATCGGCACAGCTCCAGCCGTTGTGGCCAGCTGGAGAATGAACCAGCGGATGGAAGACATCTCTCTTTGTCTCTACCTCTTTCTGTAACTCTGTCTTTAAAATAAATTTATTAATTAATAAAATAATAAAATAATACATAGCTTGGGACACCTGCACCCCATGGAGAGTACCTGGTTTGAGTTCTAGCTATTCCATTTCTGATCCAGCTTCGGGGGTCTCAAAGTGAGTTCTGGGAGGGAATTCCAACCTGGCTCAACTTTGGTTGTTGTGAATTTGAGGAGTGAACCAGCAGGTGGAATATCTCTTTCTATCCATCTCTCTCTTTCTTTCTGTGTGTGTGTGTGTCCCTCTGCTTTTCAAATAAAATTTTCAAAAATTAATTAAAAAAATTTAAAGCATTTTCACATCATTCAACTAAGTCAAAACAACTTAAATCTGAATTGAGTTACTTGTAATTTTACTATAAAATCAACAAAGTAAAAAATATGCATGTTTGGTTAAGATGTGATTTTTTCATATCTGGTAAGATATGATTAGAAAATATCAGATTTGTATACATTGTAGTTTAAGTCTAAATCCCATTGAAATTACCATTGCTGCCCTCCATAAAAAGTCACCTCATATCCTTTCCTAAAAATAATAAATTAAAAACTTCAACAACCACCATTACTGAAGTAGAAATTCCCAAAACAAGAAACTATTAGTGTCCCCAAAGTGTGGATGATTCTCTAAGACCATGACAAATCATTCTTTCTGATCTATTTTTCCCTATGTAGGTGCTTTTATGTTTGTTATAATGTAAAAGATTATGAAACAAGAGACTAAATTATATACCAAAACTGATAGACAGATTTCTATCAACTCAATTAATACTCCAGTACACTATAATACCTGTACTGAGTAAAAATCATATGAGCATATTTTACAATCCTTCATTTCTCGAAATGTCCTTATGTAAGGCAGAAATTCACATGACACAGCACTCAATAAATGTTAGTTAGTCATAGCAATAATTCCAATAGTATCTGTACCACCATCATCAAAATAATTATGAATAGTACTGGAACCATAGGAGTCTAGTCAAGTACAGCTTCCTTTTCCTCCTAGGTATTTTGTAGACTCTCTTTTTCATTCCACATATGACAAGCTATAGTTCCCCAAATCTCTTAAACCACGAGGAAAAAGAAGACCTCAACCTTTCTCTGGAAAAGTACAGTGAAAAATGCTCATTTTCCCTGTAAAATGATATGAGTGGTACTGTCTCCTTTATGGGGTGGTTGTGAAAACTACATAAGTGATAATGCACCCATGTAACACACATGCGGAGTAAGCACTCCACAAATGTTTGCTGGTTTTAGACATTACTCATGAGAAGAAAGAAAAGCAAAGTCCCCAAATCCTTGCCTATTCAAGCTGTTTTTTAAAAATGATTCATCTTCAGACTTTAACTACTATTGGAACAAGATCTAATAATTTGTGTAACAAGTGATTCTGATTTCAATTATCATGCCACAGTCTTGTTTCTTACCCATCCATTCATGAAGAAAATGTAGCCTCTGTTTGTCTGCTTTTCACCCTTGCTTTCTTGCCTCTTAAACTGCAATAATGGGTAACTTTTTGTGTATGTTACTTCCCTGAAGACAAAGTTTAACTCTTTTATAAACGTATGAAGCCTCAGTTCTAGCCTTACCATCTAACTTCAGATTGTATTCTCAACACATCATCAACATATACCACGAACAAGCTTTTATTGAATGTCCTGGGCATTTTGAAAGATGCGCTCTTGAATCCTCACCACTGCACTGTAATGTACTGCTTCTGGCATTTTTACATAGATGGACATAGATGCAGGGAAGTTAGGGGTTTTCTTCAAGTCACGCAGGAGAAACGGATGGGATCCCCAAGGCCACAGCCCACATGGCCTCTGCTCTAACACCTTCCATGACAGACAAAGCACAGGCAGCACGGTTAGCTCCTTTATGGGGTCTCAGAATCTTCCTGAGGCTGAAGTCCCTTACCAACCACTTCCCAGATGCTCACTTTGAAAAGGAAACTGACAGAAATGGTTACACTCAGGATTCCCGTCTCCAGAAGCTGTGACTGAGACAGGTGCTACAGGGCAGTTCTTCCTGAAGGTGAAGTGTGCGGAGTCGACACTTCAGTGGTTCTACAGCTGCTGGAGGAGCAGCTCTCATCCCCTACAACCAGTAGACAAAGACATAAAAAGCCAAGAGACACAAGCTCTCTGCCTCCACATAACCTATTTTCTTGTCTTGGGAACCTTCATGCCCATCCAAGCCTTCAAGTTTGACTCTCTTCTTACAATAGCATTGTTACTGAATGCTGACTCTGTGTCCTTCATTGAGCTAAGTATTTTACATTCATTTTTTAGTAGTAGTGAACTTTCACAATGTCTCAATAATACTATCCCTGTTTTTCCAATAAAGAATCGACGCATGTTAAAAAAAAATGTTCTTAAGTTCACATTTCTAATAAAGGGACGAGCCTCCATTCAATTCCACATCATTTGACTGCTAGGTTGTACTGAATATAAATTATTACCTATTGCTTTTATTACCATTTGCCATTAAAAAAAAATCATGTGAGCTTTGAACAAGATACCCTACTTGCTTTCAGCTGCAGGGCTACCGAAGGCCATCTAAAAAGTTGTCTGTAAAAAGAAGCAGCTGTCACATGCTTCGGACAGGCTAGAGGTCTGCTTGCAAGGCACTGCTTAGCCCTTTAGTTTTGACAGACCAAGTTCCACTAAATAAAACCTTCACTGTGTGTGTGTGTGCATGTGTGTGTGTGTGTGGAAGTGATTAGTCATTTAATACTGGAAGCTCTACCTGGAACACATTTCTTAATACATTTTTTTCACATGCATGATGTCTTTCCACAATTTATTGCCACATTTTATTAAACTCTTGTTACCTAGCGTGTAATTGGAATCATCACTGATACATGAAACACGAGTATACAAATCTGAAACGGAGTGGAGGCAGGTCAAAGAAATAACAGCAAAGCTAAATTTTAAAATGGGGGGAAAGACACAGACTGTGATGCTATGAATTGCTGAACCCTGGGGCAATTGCTCCCAGAAAAATCACCTTTTACTCTGCACCCACACAAACTTGACCCCCTGCGAATAAGAAACAATGGGACAAAACATTAAACGTAGACCGAAGCTGAACACAGATGAATTGAGCACAATGCATGCCTTTACACATGTGGACTCTTCCAAAATAGAAATTTTACTAGAGTTAAATAGAAATTCAGCTTCGCTTCCTACTTGATAATGTTAGTCTAGTTTTGCTCAGTGTCCTGAGACCTTACTTCACGATCTCCAGGTTGGTTGTTTGCTCTGAAAAGTAAGTGTGTCTGTCATCATTCCTGTCTAAGTATTTGGGGCAGTGTAAGTCCCCCTCCAAAACAAATGTTTTAAGAATGAAAGAGGAGATAATAGTAGAGCTAGCAGTGGGATTAACAAAGTCTATTAAATGAAAGCACTAGGAAACTTGTTAGGATCCCATGGAACCTTTCACAAGCAGATTATGTCCTCAGCTGTTTTTATGAAATAACCACGTCTTGTAGTCTCAACATTTCAGAATACTTTTCTAAATCTGGCGTCTCCTCTTTCATCTCAAGATGACAGCCGTACTTTCAACTCTGAGCATTCTGTCTATTTCTAGGTATGTTTAAGGGCCTCACTGGAAATTTCACAGTGATATATTGTCAACTCTAGACAGAAAATATTATTTATTTTGAGAAACAAGTAAAGAACAACAAAAACATGAAAAAAGAAAACGAGTAATCTTCTTACAAACCGTGTCATAATCAGGCATTCCATTCCTATTTCCTGAGAATCATGTTTATTATCATCATTGACATCATAATTCTTAATCATCACCCATTGCTTAAGCATGGCTACCTGAGTGTATATTCTTATTGCCAATTGCCATCTGGGAATATATGAAGATGCAAAATTGAAATTTAAACTTTCTGCATCTAAAAAATTAGTTTATTGGAGAAATATATGAAATGTGGAAATTGCAAATAAAAAGTTTTAAAGTATCCTTAATTCCATCTCCACCAATAATCACTGCTGTTTTGTTACAAAAAGGTGCAGTAACACCACGTGTAAGGTAAACAATGAAGTCCCTTTCTTTCATTTTTCCAAAGCATGCCCACAGCTGGGGACAATGCAGTCAACAATACTTCCTGGGCAGGCCACTGTGCTTCAAGAAAGTCCTGGATGCTTAGGTCATAGTGCTGACCTGAGAAACAGAGCCTCTCCTCAAGAAACAAAACATTCTTCTAATGTGGGAAAAGGCGCATAAGCAAGTTAAATAAGACAAGTGTTATGAAGAAGGTGAAGTAGGGTAAACAGGAAGTACTCCTGGAAGCCTCAGTGGGGGCAGATCTGAAGGCCTCTCTGAAGATGGGACTGCTGAGTTTAGACTAAGTCTCAGGAAAGAGTAATCAAAGCAAAGGGAACATCTCCAAGGTCAGGCCCTAAGGTGGGGATGCTTCTAAAATGTGGTGAATTAGAGACACCAGTGGAGGAAAATAAAGCTGAGGAGTCAGAGATGCGCAGTGTAGATTATGTTCCGGCTGCCATGGGAAGACTAAAGGGTTTCCAGCAGGGCAATGAAGAAGTCTGACTTAGGGTTTAGGAGTTCTCCACTGTAAGGTGATGGAAGATGATGGGCTCGAGGAGGAAAAGAGGTGATGCAGAGGCCGGCCAGGAGACCGCCACAGCTGTCCAAGCAGGAGGTGACGGTGGCCTGAAGCAAGTCTGGAGCAGTGGAGATTTGCCACTGCTAGAGGCAGACATTACCCCAAGGAGAGGACTTGCTGCCACATCAGATGTGAGGAGTGCAGACAGGAAAGAATCGATTCCCAGCCAGTGCCTGCTGACAGGTGGCCTGCTCCATTAGATGTCCTTCTCACATATGGCCCATTATAACGTGTGTGATTATTTTCTAATACCTCAAACACTGATCACAACAGCCACCATCTACTTTGCATCCAGTGCTTTAAATTATCTCAGCACTCAGCAACCTTGCAAGACAGACATGTGCTATTATGAGACCCACTTTATATGTAAGGAAACGGAAGTAGATGTTCAGTAGTTTATTTAAATTCACCCAGATAATAAGTGGTTAAAGTAGAGAGAAATCACACCCAGGCCTATGCGATGCTAAAATCCTGTACTGAGTCACTATGGAGTACATGTGACAAATGTGCCCACGCTTTTTCAACCAATTCCCCTTGTTACACATTTAGTTTGTTTTCAGGTCATTCATGCTAAAAATAATGCTACCGTGAGCATTATTATGCATACGGTGTAGACTTTTCATGATTATCTATTTAATGTAAATTCCTTGAAGCTACATTGGTACAATACAATTATGGAAATTTTTAGGGCTTTTGATACACATACACAAATTGGTATACTCTCCAATTTTACCAATTTTAAAGTCTTACCAGGAGTGAATACAAGCAGTTTATACATCATCATTCCTTTCATAATCATTTGTCTTAAATCTCTGTGTTGGGTCTTGATTGTTATCACACATCTGGAAAAAGGCAGGGCTCGATGTGAACTCAAGCAGGCAGACACCAGACACTTGTTCTCAATCAACACATCACACACTATCCTTATTCTTTAATATAATATGCAATGACTGAGTTAGAGACCTAACTAAAACTTTTTAAGACATGTAATCCACCACCACTTTTTGAAGTCAGATTTTCACAATTGATCTGAAATATGTGAAGTTACTAGTAATAATAATAACAATAATTATTCTTAGTACATTATCCATTTAATTTATGTCAGATGCTACACAAAACAGGTTCACAGAAGCTACAAATTAATAAGCACTATAATCCTATATTTTACTGAAGTAAGTTTGTCTCTATATGCATAAATGAAAATTTACATTAGTTGTAGCAGGCTAGTTGCCGTAAAACGTCAAAATATTAATGGATTAGCATAGTAGATGATTACATCAAATTCAAAATACTTTTGTTGATTGCCTGATGATTTTCCTCCACGCAGGAGTTCAGGAATCCAGGATTTCCATGCTGAGATTCTTCACCATGTGCTTACAAAATGTCAGTGCTGATCTGCCCCCAAACTAGCAAAAGGGAGAGAACCAGTGGCCGGCGCCACGGCTCAATAGGCTAATTCTCCGCCTGCGGCGCCAGCACACCGGGTTCTAGTCCTGGTCGGGGTAACGGATTCTGTCCCAGTTGCCCCTCTTCCAGGCCAGCTCTCTGCTGTGGCCAGGGAGTGCAGTGGAGGATGGCCCAAGTGCTTGGGCTCTGCACCCCATGGGAGACCAGGAGAAGCACCTGGCTCCTGCCTTCAGATAGGCGCGGTGCAGGGCACCCGCCGCAGCAGCCATTGGAGGGTGAACCAACGGCAAAAGAAGACTTTTCTCTCTGTCTCTCTCTCTCTCACTGTCCACTCTGCCTCTCTGCCTGTCAAAAAAAAAAAAAAAAAAGAAAAGAAAAGAAAAGAAAAGAAAGGAGAGAACCAGAGAGAGCCCCACACTGCCATGGGAAGTTTTACTGTGGGAGATGGTGAATTCCCTTGACAATAATTCAAGCATGTGGCCTCATCTAACTGCAGGATAGGATGGGAAATATAATACATTTTTGTGCCTAGAAAGGAGGAAATTCATCCTTGTATTCCTTGAAACAAACCTTGAACAGTCTATTACAGGGCTTGTTATCTTTTCTGATGATCTGTGTATACTCAGGCCAGATCTGCACTGATTAATCCAGTAGCATGAATCCCTTACATTATTATTCTTCCTCAAAATTATAGTGGCTGTTCTGATAAATTTATAATCCCTTTCTCATAAAAGCCAAGCTATAACAGTAGATATGTGAATGCCTATAAACAGTATAAAAATTCTTTAACCCCATGTGTAACCAAACACTTTATTAAATTTCTCAAATAAGTAGTAATTCAAAATGAAAACAAAAGTGGTAAGAGTGTGATAAAACAGATACTCTGATACTTGCTGTTGATGACGTACATTAGTATAAACTTTCTGTATGGTAGAGGCCGGGAGGGGTGGGGCAGGAAGAAGGCTGGGATGGGGAACTATGACAAAAGTTATGAGGTCTATAGTTACTTTTATTCTTGCCTCTTTAATTATGAAAACATTTTTAAAAATCTGATATTTTTCTCTCAGTATTACTCTGGGAAAATCTCAGATTTAATGCTGTGTTCTCTCCGCCGATAATCTGTAAAGCATCCATTAACTACAATTTTAGGGGCTATTTAAAAGAATATTTAAATGACAAAATATTGGCAAATCAGAAATTTTGTTTTATTGTGGTTTAAAGACTATGATCTATTTAAATTGTTTTGGAGAATTTCATAAGGCTTTTTTTGTTATCCATCATGTGATTGGTTTTATAAATATTCCATGAGTCACCTTGAAAAGAAGGTGAAATATTTTCCATACTTACCACACAAAATCAGATGTACATGCAGATGTATATACTAAATCAATTTTATATAGTTAGTAATCCCTTTAGTGACTAATTTTCAAATTTAACTGATCAAATAGGGGTGTATCTAAGGCTGAGCATCCCTAATCAGAAAATCTGAAATTTGAAATGCTTCAAAATCTGAAACTGCTTTAGTTCCAACGTGATGCCACCAACGGAAAATTCCACACCTTGAAACTCTGTCTCCTGCACATTCAGGCTACATGTACAAGATGTATATGTGTATATAAAATATACGTGAATTTCATGTTTACATTTGGGCCCCATCCCCAAGACATATATATATGTGCAAATATTCCTAAACCCAAAAATATCCAAAATCCAAAACATTTTTGATCCTAAGTATTTCAGATAAGGGATAATCACCTTGCCTGATAATTACTCCTTGTATTTTGATAACTTTTGCCTTTGAGTTACATATTTTAACCATTTTTATAAATGCTATATTTTGGCCTCTATTGATGTGGTTGTAATGCTTACTGTAAGTCAGTTCATTTGCAACTTTTTAATTCTTACACTTCTTATTTTGGTTCATTTCTCATCTAACAAGATATATTTTGAGTAACTCCACAAAGGATAAGTGAAATATATTTGACTATATGCAAATCTTTCTATTTGTGTTACTTTGACAACCTGACAACAATGTAACTAGATATAAATTTCTTTGGCCACAAATTTCTCTCCTCAACATTATGTAAACATTGTGCCATTATGTTCAGGTAATTTATGTTAGAAAGACCATGGCCTGCCTGAATTTTCTCCCATTGCAGGTAAATTTTTTTGGCCTAAACTCTTGGAAGACTCTTTTATTGAATGATTTTTATTAGGGAGGTCATGATCAGTTTGCATTTGCAAAACTAGAGAAAAAAAGGTAGAGTTAGCAGTTGTTTGCCAAATCTAAAGCAGAAATGTACTGTGGAAGTAGAGAAATTTAAAATGCCCTCTACTGTCACCATGGGACCTTAGGGAAAAAGTAAATCTGTCATTTAGGGTGTACAGAAAACAACAA
The DNA here is from genome assembly GCF_051225735.1 of Oryctolagus cuniculus. Lineage (NCBI taxonomy): Eukaryota > Metazoa > Chordata > Mammalia > Lagomorpha > Leporidae > Oryctolagus > Oryctolagus cuniculus. The sequence continues at coordinate 130,580,898 of NC_142872.1, read as the reverse complement.
AAACAACAAAATTAACTAAGCATGCTTTTCCTCTGTCTAAGCTCAGATATTACATGAAGCCCATTTCCAGAAGTACTGTGCCCATAACTTTAACCTTCAATTCTGTCTCTTCAGATTTCTTGTAGCAAAGACTCCACACATTTCCCATTGTTCCATTGTTTTTCACTAACAAGTAAATTGGATAAAGAGCAATTTTGCCCTTTGTGTTCTGTTGCAATTTCCCACCACATGGGCTCCTGAGCTGTTCCATCCACTTCTCAAGAGTTATCTTATTTTTGTTCCTCAAGATTTCATTGTTTTCTTTAAGGCAGATCACAATCGTGTGGCTGAATAGCTCAGGTCACAGAGACGTCTACATCCACTTTGCATTGGTGGTTAGCTCTGCCAAAACTTTTCAATGTGACTCTGGCTCCAGCTGATTTATTTTTAGTCTGTATGTTCAAAATTGGAAAATTTCTATATAAAATTGTTCATCTTACCACTCCTCTACAGCCATCCATTAGGGAAGATAATCAATACAGCCTCAAAGGAGATTGAAGAGAACTTTCAGAGCATTGTTGCCATATTACTTTTCCTTCATTACTTTTCGTAAATGCAAATTTCTTTTTTCCATTACTTCCTAACTGTAATTAAATATATGAATACTGCATACTATGAGCTAAGAGTCAAGGAGCTGAACAATTTTACATGAGGTAAGTCTAGCATTACAACGTGCTGATAAGAAGACATATGCAGGCTGTCCTGAAAGACTTTACTAGAATTAGCAGTAGTTAGATTACAAGATTCATTTCTGTAAAAACTGGAATTTGTCTTTTTCTGAACTGATTCTGCAGTTCTGTTCCTGAAGTACATAATAAATCGTGAAACCTGCCAAGCGGTCACTCCACCCCTGTGGACTTCTTCATTGTCAGCCAGTCCTAATAGAACTTGCATGGAGAGAAGTAACCACCCACTCTTTCCAAGGTGCTTTTCTAGGCATGTTGAATGAGACAACTGTTAGCTTTAACATTTGAAAAACCAGGAGACAGGGGCAGGCATTTGGTACAAGGGTTAAATCATCACTTGGGATGCCTGCATACCCTATCAGAATGCGAGCCTACACTTAGGACTTCCGCTTGCTGCTGAGGCTCACCCTGGGAGGCAGCAGGTGATGGCTCCAGTACTTCTGTCCCTGTCACTCAGGTGGAACACCTGGATAAGAGAGAAGGTTCCTGGCTTCATCCTGGCCCATCTTGACTGTTGCAGGCATCTGGGTACTCAATTAGCTAGTGGAACCTCTTTCCTCTCTCTCTCTCTCTCTCTCTCTCTCTCTCTGTTTCTTTCTCTAGCTCTTTCTTCACTCCCTTGCCACTTCCAATTAAAAACAAAACTGTTGCAGGCATCTGGGTACTCAATTAGCTAGTGGAACCTCTTTCCTCTCTCTCTCTCTCTCTCTCTCTCTCTGTTTCTTTCTCTAGCTCTTTCTTCACTCCCTTGCCACTTCCAATTAAAAACAAATTAATAAATAAATGTTTAAAAACATGAGTTTTAGATGAATTTCTTTTCCTTTCCTGGTTCTATATTTTCTCATAGTGTACATGTAAATAATTCCACTACTTCAAATAACATGTGCTGAGGGTCAGGGGGTTAAAAAATTCCATTTGGGCAAAGAACTGAAGGTGAGAGAGTAAGCTGGGAAGCCTCTGCAGGAGAGGCACCCTGGGCAAATGGCATGGAAAGTAGAAAGGCACAGACCTGGGAGAAGACTCAGCTGGTCTAACAAATAGCAGAAGAGCCAGTCTGGCAGGAGCAGAGTTCGTACAGAAGAAAAAAAGGGGGGTGATATCAGAGAAGAACGGGGGCCAGAATGTGTAGAGCTCTGTAGTTATCTAAGGAATTTAACTCTCAATAAAATGGGAAGTTGAGCAGAAGAATGATCAGCGTTAGATCAGAAAAACAGAAACCACTCTAGGTATTTCAGGCAAGAAGGGATTTATACAAATGAATTAAGCACAATAAAATAATTGGTAAGGTTAGAGTAACGAAGATCAGAGAAAGCTGCTGCCAACTTGTTCTCAGGTTCATAACTAAATTTCAGAGAGTCAAGAGGTTCTGGGAATTTCAGAGGGAGCTGCAAAAATTCCAGCATTAAAGCAGGTGATTCTAAAAACCTCCCTGAGACCACTACAAAAGCTTTTATCTGTCAAAATCCATATCTCTCTGCCACGCTAGAGAAGCAGTAGCATGGCTTCTGCTTGTATTCCACCTTCCAAATGCCTAGAAAAAAGTGAAAACCATGCATAGTTTTCCATAATAGACATTTTTTAAGACCCCCCCCCCCATATTGAATGTGAGCAGGGCAAAAAATGAGCAATCAATGAGGATGGCAAAATTTTTGAATCAGAAGTGGGATGTAGATGGGTGGTTCTCAAATGTAAGCTTGTAAAATCACCCTGAGGCCTTCTTCAAATCGAAATTGCAGTGTCTCGCCCCACCAGTTTCTGATTTATTGGTCTGGGCAGGGGCTGAGGATTTGCTTTCTAGAGTTCCCAGATCATGCTGATGCTGCCGGGCCAAGGCCCACACTCTGAGAGTCAATATTTTTAAAAGTTTGTGAGCATCAAGACTTCCTATAGACTCTTTTAAAGAGTTATTTATTTATTTGAAAGTCAGAGTTACACAAAGAGAGGAGAGGCAGAGAGAGAGAGAGAGAGAGAGAGAGGTCTTCCATCTGCTGGTTCACTCCTCACTTGGCAACAATGGCCGGAGCTGTGCCGATTCAAACCCAGGAGCCAGGAGCTTCTTCAGGGTCTCCCATGGGGGTGCAGGGGCCCAAGCATTTGGGCCATCTTCTACTGCCTTCCCAGGCCTTGGCAGAGAGTGGGATGGGAAGTGGAGTAGCCAGGACTCGAACCGGTGCCCATATGGGATGCCAGAACTGTAGGCGGCAGCTTTATCTGCTATGTCACAGTGCCAGCCCCATCCTATAGACTTTAAAAAATGTGAAAGATAAAAAGAATCTAACAAAATTGTTTTATTTTGTTTTTAGTAGGATGGAAATATAACAAGTGTGGTGTTGCCTCGAATATAAAAGATACTAACATTGATTTCTCAATCTTCTAAATGTGAGCCTTTATGTTTCAAATGCATCAGAAATGGATAATTGACTCTACTGCTATTTACCCTGAGAAATAAGGCTTGATAGTGTTTCAGAATTTTTATATTTTCTCTTCCATCAATGGTAAATATGAAACATTTAGAAAAATTCCAAGTTTTCAATTAGTAATAGCACAATGGATAATACAAAATACAGAAGGTATAGTTATACTTTTGTATTTTATATAACTGAATTCACAGAAAAATCACTGGTAGACATGAACATTTATCCTTTAGAGATGAGGAGACTTTTTTAAAACTTTAATGTCCAACATGCTGTATTTTAATTTTTAATATTTATTTATTTATTTATTTGGAAGGAGAGATACAGAGAGAGAAGGAGAGAGAGAGAGAAAATCTTCCACCCGCTCATTCACTCCCCAAATGGCTACAATGGCCAGGGCTGGACCTGGCCAAAATCAGGAGCCAGGAGCTTGTTCTGGGTCTCCCACATGGGTGCAGGAGCCCAAATACTTGGGCTGTCTTCCTCTGCTTTCCCAGGTGCATTAGCAGGGAGCTGGATCAGAAGTGGAGCACCCAGGACTCAGACTGGCACCTATATAGGATGCAGACTCTGCGGATGGAGGCTTAAACTTCTATACCACAGTGCCAACCCCAGAAAATGATTTTAAAGATTTAAATAATGGGTCTGAACTCATAAAGTTGGTAAGTCTTAGACCCTTAATTCACACACGTCAGGCTGATTTTAAGGGAATGAATTTATCCAATGTTTCCCAGTTGACCTGGTAATAAAATCATCTGGACTGCTTGTAAAACACAGAATCCTAAGCTTAGCCTGAAGTTAGAGAACTAGAATTTCCAAGGAAGGGTGCTGGAAATCTGTAATGTTTAAAGAGAAACCCAGGTGATACTTGACACAGACAAGTTTGGGAAAACCACAGCACTTCCTGTCTAGAAAGCCTGGACAGATGAGTGCAGACGCGGAGAAGGCAAGCTATGGAAACTTTCACATTTTATCTCATTCTGAGAGCACTAATCTTTAAAAGGTAATTAATATATATTTATTTATAGTTCCACAAAATTTATTCTTTTCCAACAGTTTTTAGTTATTGCTAGACATTTCTGAAATCAAAATTATAACCTTCCCAATTTTCTTTAAACCATTTTTATTAAATTTTATTTTTATCACATTGTTCAGGAAATAGAAATGTTTTGATACCAGAAGAGTTCATATCATAAATCTCATAGATGGATTTAAATTTAAAGAAGAATGTATTTGGTGTTCAAGGAAGGAAAATATATCAATGAAAGTAATCATATCTTTCAGTGCAGCTCATGGAATTTTTGCATTAACATTGAGCAAATATTGTTACCAAAATTATAACATAAAAGGAGCACGTTCCCCACAATGTTGGAAGAGTAGACTGATCAAAAAGAAACTCTTGGTTTACAGAGAAAAGCAAATCTTTCAACTCCAAATTTACATTTTTCTTTTCTGGAAAAGAAAATCATGTTCAGACTAAAAAGGATACAATTAATATCAGTAAGCTCAGGCAGTATGAAAAAAAAATTTGAAATGATGTTCCAATATTCTAAGTAAGTTAAAGTCACTTGTTTTAAAGAAAATACATTTCTGAAATCGGAAGGGAAATGTATTGGCGGTGATGTTTGTTGCTGGGAAAGATTCCAGGATATTTAAGGTATATGAGGAGACTTTAAGAAGTTCTTGGAAAAATAGGATTAACACAAAAGTTCATTTTGATGCAAAAAGCTTTTGAAACCTAGAGATAATGCCAGTTCAATTTTCAAATAGGTAAGGAGAGAAACAGAAGTGCAGTCTGCACAAACCATGCACCAGTGAACTTGATGTTAATTCCTGAGCAAGTTTCAAGTAAAAATCATAACAGGATAAACAACAGATAAACAAGTCACTAGGGCACAGGATTGGCTTTCTCATTTAAGTGAAAGTAACTTTTTAATCTCACAGACAGAATTAGTAGCCTGTGAAATCATAAAAGTATGGTAAAAATAGCCTATCTGAACATAATCAGAATTTTTGACAAATTCTCTCATTAGTCTTCATGGAAAAGATAAAGAAATATTCACTGAATGAAGTGATCATTATGGTTATATAAATTATCAAATTAGTAGTATTTTTACATAATCATATATCATGGATAAAAATATAAATGACATGTTCATCAAATTTACAGCAGACACAAAGCAAAAGAAAATGAAAAATATTGATGCCAGAATCAACATCTAAATAGAACCAGATAGTTAAGGTGAAGGTCTCTAACTGAAAAATGTAAAATTTAAACACCACAAATATCAAGGTCTTCATTTGGATCAGAAAGGGTTCCTTCAAAGAGACGGAACCACAATGAATGACAAGGAATAACGGATTTACAAATACCAAATTGGGGACTATAGCACAGCAGATAATGAGAAAGAAAAACCATGGGTAAAGAGGGGGAGAATGAGGACAGAGTTTGTGTCTGTGGATTGGCTGCCCTTTGCAACCTCTATGACTTGTATGGACAATCTGTAGTAGAAGTTGGTCCCCCTCGCCTTGGAGCTGCCCCTGTGTCTGGCCCAAAATGAGGTGAAATTGAGAGAGGAGATGGCCCAGCGGAAACCAGCAACATTGTAAACATGTAGGTGACACAGTGAGTCTGAGGATCAGCTGCAGTGTGTCGAAGCTGCAATGGTGCCCTCATCCTTGCTGCATAGCACAAGGGCTGCCTTTTCACTCAGCCTTTCAGTCTCACACAATTCTAAACATATAGCTCAGGGAGCTCTGGGAAATGCAAGTCCAACTCCATTCATTTGCCACTGTGCAGTCATCACTGTCCAACACTTCTCAACTTGGCACTCAAACACACCTGCTTTAACATTTCTGACCTCTAAATTCATAGCAAAAGTGTGCTTCCACCCACTGTGACAGAGCAATCCCTCACACAACTGAAAACATGCAAACTCTCTCACACACACACAAAAAAATGCAGAAACATCTCTGTCCACCTTTGAGTGACATCTTTTCTTTTTCCAACTGAATGTTCCATTTGAACATTCTGCAAATTAAATGTGAAATATAAGGTTAACTACTATTAATATAATTCATGTTTAATGGGATGGGATGGGAGAGAGAGGAAAAAATAATTGCTTAATAAACACCCTAATATATTCATCTCTACATAAAGAAACAGTACCCAAAATAGTGTCCATGAATTCTGTGGGGAGCAGCTCGGACTAGACTGTTACTGGAATTAGGACTTATTCTATGCATCTGCTCTCCCACAATATGGCGCTGGGAGAGAAGTAAACAGCTTCCGCACAGCTGCCTCCAGTTCAACCAATTAACTGTAGGACTTGCTCCTGATTGGAGAGCAGCGTACTCAGCCGAGTTGGGATTGGCGGAGGAGGACTATAAAGGAGGAGAGAAACGGCATGCACCGGGAACATCTATGGGGAACATCTAAGGGAACCCGTGCAGCCCCCAGAGAGCCGGCCGGCGGTGTGCCGCTCCCCTGCGGAAGTGGGGAATGCGGCCAGGGGGAACTGCCCTTCCACGGAGGTGGAAGGGATAGTAGCCAACCCGGGAAGAACCAGCAGCAAACCCGGGGAGGGCCGAGCAGACGAAAGAACAGCGCAGGGTCCTGTGTCGTTCCTCCACGAAGACGGGGAGCGACATAATGGTGCCGTGACTCGGATAGGAAACCTAGAACGGATAGCAAACTTAGGAGGGAAGAAACGGGAAGAACTGGGAAAATACCGGAGAGAGAGACTAGCAAACAGCCTAGGGAAAAGCCGGACGAAAAGGGTGCCGGAAGAAGCTATTGAAAGCCTAGGCATAGATTCGGATACGGACTACGGGGGGAAGCTGGGAGAAATCTCTAAGGTCGAAAGCAAAAGTGAAAGCTAGAACAAACAGACTCGGACGCGGACTGTGGGGAGAGGCCAGGAGAAATGAGGGAGGAGTATTGTTGGAAGAAAACTTAAGGAAACATACCGGGTAGAGAAAAATGTTAGGGAAATTGAAGCCGCGGGGGGCAGGCCGAGGCGGAAACGAAAGCCACTTTGGGGTTCTCAAGTTAGCCCGGGAATAGGGGGCGAAAAGTTGAAACTAGAAGCTGAGACGTAAGCCAGGTTGGGATCCGTCTGATTAGCCCGGGGAGCAAAGGACGGGAAGCCAAACCGTGGGGCGGAGACGTACGCTGGGTTGAATTCGCCAGGCTAGCCCGGGGAACTTAGATTGAATCCTAGTGGCGGAGACGCAAGCTACGCTGTGTTACTCGCGGAAGCCGCCGCGTGCAGAGAGAGCACGGGGCGTGAATAGATAGGGAACGGGGCTGGCGTAGGCTGTGGTTCAGACGCGAAAGGGTTAAGCGTGGAGACCGCGGAGCGCGCAAAGCCGAGCCGCGCAAAGCCGGGAAGCTGCGCAGATGAGAGAGGCGCGCGGGCTGAAGCGGCGCAGAGCCGGGAACCCGCCGGCGGGGCGAGGTGCTGGGAAGCTGCGGGGATAAGAGAAACAGAAGTTTGGAAGTGAAGTAAAAGAGAAATGGGAATGCTGGAAGATAGAAGTGAAATGGGAGAGGTAGGAATGCCCGGAGATAGAGAAATAGAGAAAAATAAGGCCTCCCCTCAACATGCCAATTAGAAGGCTTGGATTCGGTCTGCCTAATCAAGTGAGGCGATGAGCACCTGCGGGCAGCTAGCAGCTTATGCGCCGCAGGTCACCGAAGACAGGCACGAATTAACATCAGTAAGGCTTCCCCACAATACCGCAATTAGAAGGTTTGGATTCGGTCTGCCTGATTTAAGGCGGTAAGCGCCAGCAAAGCTCGACCAGAGTATGAGCTGCAGGTCACCGAAGATAGGCACGAACCAACACTAATAAGTCTCCCCCACAATAAGGCAATGAGAAGGCTTGGATTCGGTTTGCCTGATAGGTCTTGTAAGTCCCCTGCGGGCAGAGCAGAGCATGCGCTGCAGGGCACCGAACACAGGCACGCATCAGCGCCTAAAAACCTCCTCACAATGGCGAAGAGAGGACCCGGATTCGGTTTTCCTGATTGATAGGACTTGTAAGAGCCTGTGGCAACTCTAGCAAGTACAGCAGAGTGTGTGCTGCGGGACACCGAAGACAGGCGCGTATCAACGCCAAAAAAATAAAAAGAAAGGGGGATCTGTGGGGAGCAGCTCGGACTAGACTGTTACTGGAATTAGGACTTATTCTATGCATCTGCTCTCCCACAATATGGCGCTGGGAGAGAAGTAAACAGCTTCCGCACAGCTGCCTCCAGTTCAACCAATTAACTGTAGGACTTGCTCCTGATTGGAGAGCAGCGTACTCAGCCGAGTTGGGATTGGCGGAGGAGGACTATAAAGGAGGAGAGAAACGGCATGCACCGGGAACATCTATGGGGAACATCTAAGGGAACCCGTGCAGCCCCCAGAGAGCCGGCCGGCGGTGTGCCGCTCCCCTGCGGAAGTGGGGAATGCGGCCAGGGGGAACTGCCCTTCCACGGAGGTGGAAGGGATAGTAGCCAACCCGGGAAGAACCAGCAGCAAACCCGGGGAGGGCCGAGCAGACGAAAGAACAGCGCAGGGTCCTGTGTCGTTCCTCCACGAAGACGGGGAGCGACAAATTCTTGCCAATTTCACTCATACAAATGGATCCTGCTTACATTATTAAGTTGTAATATTTATTTGAGTTACAATTACTTGTTTGTGAAACTAATTCCTCCCACTAGATTGGGAACTTCCTCATTCCAGAAAGTACATACTGTCCAGGGTTCCATCCACAGCAACTAATAAAGTCTAATATATTCTTCATATACATCTAATGAACTCTACATTTCCATAATTTTATCATTAATTATGATATTCTTACAGTATTTCTGAATAAATAAAACAGTGTTGGCATACAGCTTTTAGATATTTGATGATCATAAGACAGAGAATATGAGAGGGAAAGGCTAGGATAATGAAAATTTGAGGATAGAGACATTGAGTTACCCATGTTCTACTACTTGATTTGCCCTATGTACCCAACCAGCTAGAAAGCATCTATTTCCAAGAGACAATGGAGTCCAGAGGGAGGAGGGGAAAAACAAACATACAAAAAACACTCCGAAGCAGACTACTAAAGCTCTAGCCACAGCTCCTGATTTAATTCATTGAATGACCCTGGAAAATTTACCTAACCTCTCTGGTGTTCAGAGTCATCTATATAAATGAAAAACTGAGTGAGAGAATATGTCAAATCCATTCCAAGTATAATTTTATTATATCTACTGCAGTCTGTTTTTCAACATTTCTATTCTGAAATTTTCTACTAAAAGAGCCTTACTGCAAATTGATCAAAACATTATCGTTCAAGCCACTGGAAGTCATTAGCACTCATGATGATTAGAATAAATGTTTTGGCTTGATTACCAAATTATTAGTCAGTTTAGAAGTAAGATGTAGATGGTTTTAAATTCTATTGAATCCAAATAGGTCCTGATGTATCCTATCCCAACATAGGACAAACTTTTACAGCACAAGTGAGAGCTGTGGGGATTGTAGGAGTCATGGCTGTGACAAGCAGACTTTAGGTGACCCGGGGGGTATCTTAAAGCTCTAAAGAGAAACACTGATCTTTGTGCGGGGTTGCAACATGATCTCTGGCCCTATATTTGCTGAAGGATATGTAAATAGGTGATAAAGAGGGCAGGAATGGAGACCAGCCCAGAACTGAATGCCAAAAGATAAAGCCAGAAAGAGCCAGGAACGTGGAGTTCCTATTATGTATCAGGTTTTGTTCTGACTTTTACAGAGATCCAACAATCTGATTAAGTCAGAAGTGTGATCCCATTTATAGATGAATAAATAGAAGCCAAAGAACTTGCTTAGTACAGTGACCACCATTTTTATCAAAGAAGTAACTAACTAACTGTTCAATTTCAGACCCATCAGAATGAAGAAAAAAATAACAAGCCTTGGTAGGGAATCCTTGGGACACTTCTCTCTCTCCCAGGGACCTAGTGTGCTCCCAGAAAGAGCCTCCTAAGGATGAGATTTTCTTCTGTTGGTCATCGGGCTGTCTCCTAAAATAGTGATAGCCTCTAAGCGTTAGGTATAAACATGGCTGATGCAATTTGACAACATAACACTAGTTTCAGCTTTCAATAAAATGAAAGATATGATTGTCACCTAGAATCACTTTTAAGGATAAAAAGTCCATTTGCCTGGGTGTATGGTGATGGCTAACCCTTATCTGTCTGGACTCAAGTTTTTAAGAGCTTTGGTAGCCTGACACACCCTGAAACATTAGTCACTTTTCATTTTTATTTTTAAAGTTCGTTTATTTAAGATATAGAAAGAAAGACAGAGAGAATTCCCATCTGCTGGTTCACTCCCCGCATGCCTGTAATGGGTGGGGCTGCACCACACTGGAGCCAGGAACCAGGAATTCTATCCAGGTCTCCAATGTGGGTTGCAGGGACCCAAGTACTTGAGTCATCACCAGCTGCCATCCAGGGTGTGTATTAACAGGAAGTTGGAATTTGGAACTGGAGACAGGCATCAAACTCAAGTGCTCTAACACGGATGCTGGCATTGTAACAACTAAGCTAAATGTCCACGACCACCAGGCACTTTTGATATGATTACAGTTCAGGCTATTGTTTGCCTGGCCATTTACTGTAAACTAGAGGTGCGTGTGTGTGTGTGTGTGTGTGTGTGGTATGCAGCATGCACATATAATGCAGTATGGCTGTTATTGAATTCATTTTAAAATTTAAAGTTTAAGTTTTTATTCATATTCTGTGAATCTCCACATCAACATAAATGCCTATTCATTTAGAAAGACTAACTGCATCTCCGAAACCAGATAGTATTTCATCAGACTACTAAACAACTTTGCAAATATAAATCTAGGTAAAACTTTCATTCAATTTGTAAATGTTTTTCACTATTTTTTACTCTCACACCCAGTGTATAAGAGGATACTACCCAGACAAGGAACAAAACTAAATAGTGGAGGAAAAGGACAAAATATATTCTTAGCACATGACATCAAGTTGGTAAGAGGAAAATCTAAGCAGACCACACAAAGTGATGTAGCAGCAATTATAAACAAACAGAAGGTAAACCTTTGAAAGTATTAAAATGAATAAGGATACCATGCAAGGATTAGGCAAAATACAGTAAAAAGCCAACCTAGATTGAGGTTCTAGGAAACAGGAAAAAAGGGATCTTTGGGTCCTTCCAATTCTCCAGTTTTGTAGTTTATAACTGTAAAAGCCATTTCCTTAATGAATTATCTGTAAACCCTGACAACTTTATTTTTTATTTATTTGAAAGGCAAATAGAGCAGAGACAGACAGAGACATATCCCATCCTCTAGTTGACTCCCCAAATGCCAGCAGCATCCAGGGCAACAGCCAAAGTCAGGGAGCGTGGAAATCAATTTGGGCCTCCTATATATGTGGCAGGGACCCAAGTACTTCAGCCATCATTTGCTGCTTCCTACGGTATGCATTAGTAGGAAACAAGAATTGGAAGGGGAACTGGGACTCAAACCCAGGAACTTCTGTGAGCATCTCAAATAGTGTCTCAATCACTGTGTCAAATGTCTATCCCAAACTGATACATTTTCCATGAAGAAGACACACAAGCGTTGCTTCTTTCTAGGGCCAGTTGAGAAAGATAAAGCATCCTTTCTGGATTCCACCTGAGCTGGAGCCCAGGCTCAAATCCCCTTCCCTTGTGACAAGCTGATAGAGATGGCATGTACTGACAACTACAAAAATATGAAGTCATAAACTTCAAAGGCCACTGAAGTCCTGTCAGATGGCTGGGAAAAATGGAAAGTACCCCAGATTCTTGTACTCTGAAACTCTCTAATGAGAGCAGCAACATAAAATACTACATACTTGAAACCATCAGTGTTATAAACTTCTGCCTCACAAAAGCTGTTCACAAATATGTCCTTTAACGGGAAAAGCTCGCCATGAATCTTTCTTGAAGGCAGTGCACATTTTAATGAATGCTAACATGTTTGCAAACATAATGAAAATAGTATTTCCCACAGAGCAGTGTGAGAGTGTTTGAATAAAATATCTGCCTTTGGACATGAGTCTCTGCCGATGATCACGGTAGGATCTGTGCTTTATTTGTGGATTAGAAGCCACAGTGCAGTATGGACATGTGCTTTATGAGAGCTGGCTGGGGAAACCTCTCACCCGCTGACATCTGCCCAGATTGCCACTGGTTTTAAATCTCTGCATCTGAATTTTAGAAGCTAAAACTTTGGCACTGCTAAACAGCCATGCCTCTAAATGGAAAAGTCTCATGAGGGGATGAAATTCAATACCAGAATTTCAAATATTTTATCATTGTAGAACAGAAACTGACACAAGAAAGGGAATACAATGAAAATGGCTGGATCACAGGACCCCAACAAACTGAAAAATGGTGGCATTTCAATTATAATGGAACTACTACACCCTTGGGAAGGATTAACACATGTCTCGTAGGCATTTGCTTTGATTGGAAGATACCTTCTTCATTCTCAAGAAGCAAATTCTGGTTCTATGTCTCTCTGATGCTGTATAAGACTGTGTGTTTGCTAAATGAATATAGAAATCTGAGAGTATATGTTCATACTCTAAACTGCCTCAATCAGCAGTCCACATTTTATCCAAATCTCTCCCACTTCAAATGTTCTATAGTTGCTACTGCATTATTTTGGTGTCATAGACTTTTCTTCAATAATTTCTCATCTTCCTTTTAATGAGGTTCTGCTGTACATGTATAGGTAGACACTACAACAGAAATAGCAATAGAAGTAGAGAGTTGATTTGGCATCAGGAAGAAATATAATTTAATTCGTAAAAATACATTAAAATTCACAAAAAGAAAAAATGTTCAAAACCTGGCCCATATAAAAAAGCAACTGCCACAGAACAGTTCTGAAACTTCAGTGGTTTAACACAATGGGAATTTTTCTATCATTCACATAAACTCCAATTTGCTGGAGTGTGGCTGGATGTTGGGCTCCCTGCAGTCCTTCAGAGTCCCAAACTGTCAGTTATCACCCATTCATAGTTTGCAAAGTTACCTGGGGTGTCAGCATCTAGACAGCAGGAACAGAAGAGAAACAGAGCAGGGTCACATTGAAGTGTTTTGAGACTGGACTGTAAATGCTATAGCCTTCCTTTTCTCACATCTTATTGGCCAATACACAGTCACAAGGCTACCCCAAAGTACAAAAGAGGCCAGGAAATGTAGTCCAGCAAGATTCCCAGAAGGTATGGCAAACTACTAGCCATTCCTTGCTGTGTCTAATTCATGTGGAACAAATTATTTCAAGGGAACTTGAATTGATCTATAGTATATGCAAATTAGTAACAAATAACAATAATGAATCTAATGAGGTATTAGAAAAGTCAAGAGTTAGGGAGACAACATACTACTCTGTCTAGAAGATAGTATTAAAAAATGGAGAGAGTACAGTCTCTGAGAAGAGTATGGGAGAAAATGGCAGAGGAAACTGCATCAAATTAAAAGGACACTGTGGATCTTCATTTAGGGTGTGGACACATACAAGTCAGAATCCGAGCAGCTGAGAGCCTGCACACCAGATTTGGAGTGAGGTGAGACCAGACTGCAGTGGCCCAAGCCACTGGTGATAAAGCTGTGGGAAGAGCCTGGAAGGAGTCTTGTTTGGAGCCTTTTGGGGAAAGTATCTGCTAACCTTGAGGGGGGAAAAAGGGGGGGCATATTTCTCTCTCCAACCACCCAGCCCATAACTATCTGAGAGAAGGCAGGCACCATTTTGGACATACATAACAGCTGCACCCATTAAGCAGCCCAGAGGAGACACCTGAGTCTGGCTGGGAGAATTGTAAAGGGGCTGGGACCTCATGACTATGGAAGGCTTATGTGCCAGGACTGTGAAAACACTATGGCTGTGTGGGAGGGTGCAGGGTGTTTCTGGGACTTTGGGCAATCACTGTGGGCAGCTTGACATGACAGGGCTCCCTGATTCCCTGTTGAGGGTCATTGCTGTAGGATCTGTGCTCACACTGAGGACTGTATGGATCCTTTGTGTGGTTATTGTGACACCGCAGATGAAAATTGTACCCACTAGGCCTAGCGCCCAGGCATTGATCTTCTTTGAGGAGTGGAAGTGAGTGTGAGACTATGACACTGAGCAGAACAAACCTCCCCTCTGCTACAAATAGAAACAGAGAGAGAGAAAGAGAGTTACCATGCCCAACTTGGGTGTGACCTTAGAAACTCCCCTAAAATTGAAGAACTGAAGAGAGTTCCCTGAACACACCCAGCACATGACTCTGGGTATTCATTGAAAGAACGGACCCTCGGCTGGCGCCGCGGCTCACTAGGCTAATCCTCCGCCTTGCGGTGCCGGCACACCGGGTTCTAGTCCCGGTTGGGGCGCCGGATTCTGTCCCGGTTGCCCCTCTTCCAGGCCAGCTCTCTGCTGTGGCCAGGGAGTGCAGTGGAGGATGGCCCAAGTGCTTGGGCCCTGCACCCCATGGGAGACCAGGAGAAGTACCTGGCTCCTGCCATCGGATCAGCACTGTGCGCCAGCTGCCGCGGCCATTGGAGGGTGAACCAACGGCAAAGGAAGACCTTTCTCTCTGGCTCTCTCTCTCACTGTCCACTCTGCCTGTCAAAAAAAAAAAAAAAGAAAGAACGGACCCTCCACTAAGCCACAGAAGCATAGCTCAAAGATAAAAACCATCACCGGGAAAAAAAATACACAAGTATTAACACAAATTCCCAATAATAAATGCAGCAATTTGAGAAACAAGAATAAGGAAGACAACATGATGCCCCCAAAAGAACACAACACTTCAATACTGGAGTGTGAAGATGAAGAGATTAACAAAATTCTAGAAACATTTTTTTAAAAAAACTGATTGTAGGATTACTGAGAAGTAATCAGGGCCAGTGCCATGGCTCAATAGGCTAATCCTCTGCCTGCAGCGCCGGCACACCAGATTCTAGTCCTGGACGGGGCACCAGATTTTGTCCTGGCTGCCCCTCTTCCAGTCCAGCTCTCTGCTATGGCCTGGGAGTACAGTGGAGGATGGCCCAAGTCCTTGGGCCCTGCACCCGCATGGGAGACCAGGAAAGGCACCTGGCTCCTGGCTTTGGATCAGCATGGTGCACTGGCCACAGCAGCCGTTGCAGGGTGAACCAACAGAAAATGAAGACATTTCTCTCTGTCTCTCTCTCTCTCTCTCTGTCTACTCTGCCTGTCAAAAATAAAATAAAATAATAAAATAAAAATAAAAATAAAAGAAGTAATCAGAAGCAAACTCATGAACTAAAGAAATCTGTACATGACATGATCAAAAATTTTTCCCACAAAATTGATATTTTAAGAGAAGTCAAAATGAAATATTGGAAATGAAGAATTCAACAGAACAAATAAAAATATGGTTAAAAGCCTTAAGAAGAGATTCTGTGTGGCAGAAGAAAGAATATCCAACTTAGAAGTCAAAGAGCGAGAGAGAGTGAGAGAGAAAGAGAGAACAACCTGGGTGAGTCATCTTTGGCACACCCTTAACCCTGAAGAACCAAACACAGCTCTCTGGCCACACCCATCACATGCCTCTAAGGATCCAACAAAAACAGACAGTCCACTTAATCTAGAGTCATAGTATAATGAGAAAAAACACCACAGCAAAGAAACCAAAGAATATCTCCACAATGCCAAGCAACAAATGCAGAAACCAAGGAAACAAGAGCAAGGAAGACACTATGACACCCCCAAATGAAAAATACACCCCAATTCAAGATTATGAAGATGATGAGATAGAAGAAATGCAAGAAGCAGATCTCAAAATAATTGATAAGAACATTAAGAAGTTCTCAAAAACAAATTCCTGAACTACAGAAATCCTTAATGGACAGGATACAAAATCTCTCGCAAAAATGAAATATTAAGGAGGAATCAAAATGAAATGAAGCAACAAGTAGAACATGAAACTGTGATAGTGAAGAGAAATCATAATGAAATGAAGAATTCAATAGATCAAATGAAAAACACATTAGAGAGCCTTAAAAACAGAATGAGTGAAGCAGAAGAGAGGATATTGGACTTAGAAGAAAGAGAACAGGAAAGTATACAATCAAACGAAAGAAAAGAAGAGAAAATTAGAAATCTAAAAAATATTGTCAGTAATCTACAGGATACTATTAAAAAAAACCCAACATTCGGATTCTAGGAGTTCCTGAAGGCAGAGAGAGAGAGAGAAAGGATTAGAAGGCCTTTTTAGTGAGATACTAGCAGAAAATTTCCCAGGTTTGGAGAAGGACAGAGACATCCTAGTACAGGAAGCTCATAGAACCCCTAATAAACATGACCAAAAGAGATCCTCACCACGACACGTTGTAATTAAACTCACCACAGTGAAACAAAGAAAAGATCCTAAAATGTGCAAGAGAGAAATGTCATATTACTCTCAGAGGATCTCCAATTAGACTCACAGCTGACTTCTCATCAGAGACCCTACAGGCTAGGAGGGAATGGCGAGATATAGCCCAGGTACTAAGAGAGAAAAAAATGCCAGCCCAGAATATTATATCCTGCAAAGCTCTCATTTGTGAATGAAGGTGAAGTAAAGACTTTTCATAGCAAACAGAAATTGAAAGAATTTGTCACCACTCATCCAGCCCTGCAAAAAATGCATAAAGATGTGCTACACACAGAAACACAGCCATCAGTATGAAAGAATGTAAAGGAAGAAAAACTCCCAATAGAAGATCACAGGAAGCTCAGAGCATATACTAGAAAATTTCTTTGGGAAAATGGCAGGGCAAAATTACTACTTATCAATAGTCACATTGAATGTTAATGGCCTCAACTCTCCAGTTAAAAGGCAAAGACTGGCTGAATGGACGAAGGAACAAAACCCATCTATTTGCTGCTTACAAGAAACACATCTTTCCAACAAAGATGCATGCAGACTGAAAGTGAAAGGTTGGAAAAAGATATTCCATGTTTACAGAAGCCAAAAAAAAGCAGGTGTAGCCATATTAATATCAGACAAAATAAACTTTAACACAAAAACTGTTAAGAAAGACAAAGAGGGGCACTATATAATGATTAAGGGTTCAATTCAACAGGAAGATGTAACTATTATAAATGTATATGTACCTAATTACAGGGCACCGGTTTATTTAAAAGATATGTTAAGGAACTCAAAGGGAGACTTAGATTCCAATACAGTAGTACATGGAGACTGAACAACATGCTCCTGAATGAACACTGGGTCATAGAAGAAATCAAAAGAGAAATTAAAAACTTTCTGGAAGCAAATGAGGATAACAACACAACATATCAAAACTTAAGGGATACAGTAAAAGCAGTGTTGAGAGGAAAGTTTATAGCAATAGGTGCCTACAGCAAGAAATTGGAAAGGCACCAAAAAAATGAGCTTTCAACACATCTCAAGGATATAGAAAAACTGCAGCAAACCAGACCCAAATCTAGTAGGAGAAGAGAAATAATAATTAAAATCAGAGAAGAAATAAACAGATTGAATCCAAAAAAAAAATTACAAAAAAAAATCAGCCAAACGAAGAGCTGGTTTTTTGAAAAAAAAAAAATGAATAAAATTGACACACCATTGGCCCAACTAACTAAAAAAAGAAGAGAAAAGACCCAAATCAATAAAATCAGAGATGAAAAAAGAAATGTAACAACAGACAGCACAGAAATAAAAAGAATCATCAGAAATTACTACAAAGAGTTGTATGCCAGCAAACAGGGAAATCTATCAGAAATGGGTAGATTCCTGGACACATCCAATATACCTAAATTGTCCCATAACTGAGACAGAAATTCAAACAGTAATAAAGGCCCTCCCAACAAAGAAAAGCCCAGGAGGGGGAAAAAGAAGACAAATCTCTGGAAATTTTATAGTCAGACCAAAAAAAGAAGAAGAAGAAATAAGAAAATAAGAAATAAGAAAAACAGTGTTGGAGATTTTTGGGATACTATCAAATGACCAAACATACAGGTCTTAGAATTCCTGAAGGCATATAGTGAGGATGGATTAGAAGGCCTTTTTAGTAAAATAATTTTCTCCCTAATTTGGAGAACAGGATGCCCAAGGACAGAAAGCACATGGAACTCCTAATAGACATGACCAGAAAAGATCCTCACCACAACATATTGTAGTCAAACTCTTCACAGTAAAACATAAAGAAAAGATTCCAAAGTGTGCATGAGATAAAGACCAGAATAGTTTCAGAGGATCTCCAATTAGACTTACAACTGACTTATCAGAAACCCCACAAGCTAAGAAAGAATGGAGAGATACATTCTAAGTCTGTGAAAGAAAGTGAAGGCAAAAAATCTTCCAGTAAAAGTACAAAGGAAATCCAAAGTAAAATATAGGAATATTTGTGAAAAAATGTTGTTGCTTATCAATAGTCCCTTTAAATGTAAATGGCCTCATTTCTCCAGTAAAAAGATACAGACTGGCTGGGTGGATTACAAAAGAAGACCCATCTATTTTCTGCCTACAAGAAACCAATCTTACCAACAAAGATACACTCTAACTGAAAGTGAAAGGATGGAAAAAGATATTCCATGCTAACAGAAACAAAAAAGAGCTGATGTAGCCATCCTAATATCAGACAAAATAGACTTTAACACAAAAACCATTAAAGAGACAAAAAAAGGGTACTAAGTAAGGATAAGGGATCAATTCAACAGGAAGACTTGACTATTATAAATGTATTTGCATCTAATTATAAGGCACCTGACTATTTAAAAGAAATGTTAATAGATCTAAAGGGAGACATATACTACAATACAATAGCAATAGGGGACTTCCATACTCCATTTTCAGCAATGGACAGATCAACCAGACAGAAAATCAGCAAGGAAGCAATACAGACCAAATGGATGTAATGGATATCTACAGAATTTTTCACCCTACAGATGCAGAATACACAATATTCTCACCAGTGCATGGAACTTTCTCTAGGATAAACCACACGCAAGTCTCAGCAAATTCAAAAAAGTCAAAATAATACCATGCATCTTCTCTGACCAAAATGGAATGAAGCTAGAAATTAATTCAAGAATCTCTAGGATATATGTAAGCACATGGAGACTGAACAACATGCCCTTGAATGAACAGTCAGTCATTGAAGAAATCAAAAGAGAAATAAAAAAAAAAAATCTGGAAATAACTGAAGGCAACAATACAACATATCAAAACTTATGGAATACAGCAAAAGCAGTGTTAAGAGGAAGGTTTATAGCAATTGGTGCCTAAATCAGAAAATTGGAAAGGCAATAAATGAATGATCTATCAATGATGATTCTCAAGGACCAAGAAAAACAGCAGCAAACCAAACCCAAACAAGTAGGAGAAAAGAAATAATTAAAATCAGAGAAGAAATTTAAAAAATTAAAACCAAAAAAGCAATATCAGTGAAATGAAGGGCTGGTTTTTTAATTAAAATAAACAAAATAAACACAACACTGGCCCAACTTACCAGAACAAAGAGGGAGAAGACCCAAATCAATAAAATTAGATTTGAAAAGGGAAATGTAACAACAGACACCACAGAAATATTTTCATAATCATCAGAAAATACTACAAAAGCTGTATGCCAATAAATCGGGAAACTTAGAATAAATGGATAGATTCCTGGACACATACAATCTACCAAAATTCAGCCATGAAGACATAGAAAACCAAAAAACCAATAACAAAGATGGAAATGGAATCAGTAATAAAGACCCTTCCGACAAAGAAAAGCCCAGGATTGGATGGCTTCACCATTGAATTCTACCAGACATTTAAAAAATAATTAACTCCAATTCTTCTCAAGCTAGTCAAAACAATTGAAAGGGAAGGAATCCACCCAAGCTAACATCACCTTAATTACTAAACCTGAAAAAGATATAACAGAGGAAGAGAGCTAAAGACCAGTTTCCCTGATGAACATAGATGTAAATATCCTCAACAAAATATTAATCAATCAAATCCAACAACACATCAGAAAGATCATTCACCTCTACGAAGTGGAATTGATCCCTGGTATGCAGGGATGGTTCAATATCCACAAATCGATAAATGTGATACACAACATTAACAAACTGAAGAATAAAAAGCATATGATTATCTCAATAGATGCAGAAATAAAATACAACACCCTTTCATGATGAAAAATTTAAGCAAATTGAGTATGGAAGGAACATTTCTCAACACACTAAAGGCAATTTATGACAAATCCATGGCTAGCATCCCATTGAATGGGGGAAAGTTGGAAGCATTCCCACTGAGATCTGCAACCAAACAAGGATGCCACTCCCACCAATGCTACTCAATATAGTCCTGAAAGTTTTAGCCAGAGCCAATAAGCAAGAATAAGAAATCAAAGGGATACAAATAGGGAAGGAGGAAGACAAACCATCCCTATTTGCAGATGACATGATTCTACATATAGGGGATCCAAAATACTCCACTAAGAGACTATTGGAACTCATGAAGAGTTTGGTAAAGTGGCAAGATATAAAATCAACACACAAAAATCAGTAGCTTTTGTAAACTTAGACAATGCAATGGCTGAAAAAGAACTTATAAGACCAACCTCATTCACAATAGCTACAAAAAAATCGAATACCTTGGAATAAGTTTAACCAAGGTTGTCAAAGATCTCTATGATGAGAATTACAAAACATAAAAGAAAGAAATAGAAGACAAAAAAATGGAAAAATCTTCCATGTTAATGGGTTGGAAGAATCAATATCATCAAAGTGTCCATACCACCAAAAGCAATTTACAGATTCAATGTGATACACATCAAATAAGCAGGACATTCTTCTAAGATCTAGAAAAAATGATGCTAAAATTCAGATGGAAACACAGGAGACCCCAAATAGCTAAAGCAAATTTATACAACAAAAACAAAGCCACAAAGCCAAAAGCATCACAAAACTGGAATTCAAGACATACTACAAGGCAGTTATAATTAAAACAGCCCACTACTGGTACAAAAACAGATAGATAGACCAGTGGAACAGAATAGAAATGCCAGAAATCAATCCATGCCTCTAAAACCAGCTTATCTTTGACAAATGAGCTAAAATCAATCCCTGGATCAAGGACAGTCTCTTCAACAGATGGTGCTGGGAAAGCTGAATCTCCACATGTAGAAGTAAGAAGCAAGACCTCACCTTACACGTTATACAAAAATCCTCTCAAAATGGAGGCCTAAGTTTACAACCTGATACCATCACATTATTAGTAAACATTGGGGAAACCCTGCAAGACATTGGCATAGTAAAGAGTCCTTGGAAAAGACTCCAGAGGCACAGGCAATCAAAGCCAAAACTGACACATGGGATTACATCAAATTGAGAAGCTTCTGTGTGGCAAAAGAAACACAGCAAAGCAAAGAGTCAAATGACAGAATGGGGGAAATTATTTGCTGACTATGCAACTGATAAAGGATTAATAACCAGAATCTACACAGAGATCAAGAAACTTAACAACAAAACAAACAACCCTGTCAAGAAATGGGCAAAGGATTTAAATAGGCATTTTTCAAAAGAGGAAATCCAAATGGCAAACAGATACATGAAAAAATACTCAGGATCCTCAGGATCAGTAGCCATCAGGGAAATACATATCAAAACCACAGTGAGATTTCACCTTACCCCTTTTAGAATGGCTTTCAAACAGAAATCAAAAAACAACAAATGCTGGCAAGGATGTGGGAAAGGGGTTCCCTAATCCACTATTGGTGAGAATTTAAATTGGTACAGCCACTGTGGAAGACAGTATGGAGATACCTCAGAAATCTGAATATAGACCTACCATATGACGCAGCCATCCCACTCCTGGGAATTTACCCAAACCAAAGGAAATCAGCATATGAAAGAATTATCTGCACCACAATGTTTATTGCAGCTCAATTTACAATAGTTAAGATATGGAAAAAATCTAAATGCCTGTCAACTGAAGAATGGATAAAGAAATTCTGAAGTATATACATCATGGAATACTACACAACAATAAAAAAATGAAATCCTGTCATTTTCAAAAAATGGATAAAACTGGAAAACATCATACTTAATGAAATAAGCCAGTCCCAAAAGGACAAATATCATATGTTCTACCTGATTTGTGATAACTAATAGAGCACCTAAAAGGCAATCTATAGAAGTGAAATTAACACTTCAATATGTAATGACTTTGAACAGCCCTTGTCTCGACTGTTGACAAACAATTTTTTCATACAATTTGTTGAACTCTTTACTTTGTATAATCACTTGTATATAAAGTTAATTGAAAATAGATTTTAGTTAAAAATAGGAATAGGAATAGGAGAGGGAGGAAGAAGAGGAGTGGGCATGTGGGCAGAAGGGCAAATAAGGTGGGAAGAATCACTATATTCTAAAACTTGTATTTATGAAAAGCATGAAGTTTGTATCCTTAAATAAAAAGCTTCTGGGAAAAAATAAAAATAAAAATAAAGCCCTAGAGCTTTACTAGTCAGCCTGAAGGAATTTCTTGAACCATGTATAAACCAGAAATACAAATGTGCATTGTGTCATCTCAAAGTATGATAATCAATAGCACTGATAAAAATAATAATAATAAATCTGATGATAGATATCAGATTTTGAATACTTTTAGCTAATTTTCTCATTCCTTAATTTAGAATAAATGAGATTACCACAATAATGTTCAATATACTCATTCAGGATCAGTACTGTGTCTATCTTGCTATCTTGCAACATCTCATCTGGCACATGTATGTGCTCAATAAACACTTCCTGAATAAGATTTTTCTGCCTGGGACTCACATTCAGAAGGCTATATTATCGTCAATTATAGGTCAAAGAATTTTTTTCTTGTAGCCCAAGATGTATTTCTTGGTCTTGAGGAAACCATGATCTACATATCCCATCCTCCCAGACCTTCTAAAAACAGACCTAGAACCAAAAGACAAGCAAATCTCAGGTTCATGAGCTATCCAGTGGGCCCAACAATGTTCTCAGCCTATCACCTTAAACAAAAACAGGTAGCTTGAGCATGGGCTCTGGAGTCAGACTTCAAAGTGTGAATCTGACATTGCCAATTACTGTCATGTGATCTGAGACAGCATAGTGAATTTCTCTCTGGCTCAGTTTCCCCATCTTTAAATTGAGATAATGGGACACACTTCACAACACTGCTGGATGTGTTAAGATAATTAATATATGTAAAAGCACTTAGATGAGGACCTGTCCAATGATAAGCAATCAATAATTATTAGCTGTAATGAATGGCATGTACATGACTTCACAGAAACTAAAGCCCAATCAAAGTCAAGGTCACCCCAACCGCAGTTTCTAATACAATTATTTTTGTCATATTCACCATGTCGTTGGAATTGTGGTTTGTACTGATGGCCAACACTCTCACTTTATCCAGTGATATCCAAGCTTGCAAGGAAGAAAACTAAATTTAGATAGTATTTACTATTTTCCACACAATTTGCATGGATTTCCTAACTAATACTTAATGAAGTTCAAACACTCACCTCATGTTTCTCAGTATATACTAGAGCTTTAATTTGAAGACAGAGAATATTGGAATTTTCATTTCTCAAGGGATAGACATCATTTCCTACATACTCTTGGAATAGACAGATACATCACATTGTCTTTTGTATCTTCTGTAGCAATACCAGTGCATACATTCATTCAATAATATGTTTCTAAATATCTGCAGAATTGATGGATGGATGGGCAGGCGGATGGGTGGGCAGTAATTTGGCATATGAATCATGATACAAAATTTGCCTCACAAAATAAGAAAGCAGTAAATTTCATCATGATATACTCAATTTTGAAAGTCCTGGATGTCTTATACTATGATTGACTCAAGAGCACAAATGGAGAAAGTAGCGTTAACAAGGAAGTAGCCATTCTGAAATAATCTGGAATGCTGACTTTCTTGGACTCCCCGGTAGAGAAACAGGCACATGATAGCTTAGTATACCTATGTGTTGAATATTCACATTGATGGAGGGGGTAGTGATGCAGAAAATACATAACATCAGATAATCCAAAAGTCATTTATATTTGGCACAGGAATACTTTGCATAACAATTTTG
The DNA here is from genome assembly GCF_051225735.1 of Oryctolagus cuniculus. Lineage (NCBI taxonomy): Eukaryota > Metazoa > Chordata > Mammalia > Lagomorpha > Leporidae > Oryctolagus > Oryctolagus cuniculus. The sequence continues at coordinate 130,556,643 of NC_142872.1, read as the reverse complement.
CAGTTGATTGATCCTCTTGGGTTTGTTTGTGCTGATAGTATAGCAATTCTCATTCTGTAGAAACACTGACAGGAAGCAGTAGGGGTATATGGCTAAATATATATGTAAGAAAATCATTTATTCATTCGGAAGAATCCTGACGACAGGTTACTTGTGCCAAGCACTGTGATAGATACTGAAGATGAAATGGGAAACGAGTTATGTGTACTCCTAGTGAGGGAGGGACTAAAAGATAAATATAAGTAAGAGTTGTGAATAGTATTGCATTGTGCCCCAGATTCCTCTTGTTATATACATATACACTTGCCATACATTAAAGAAAAGCTTGCTTAGCTATAAGCATTTAAAAACTCAAGTCATACAGTATTTATTTTCATGAAGAACCCATTATGAGAGCAGACATATATAGTGCTATAGTGCTTCCACATTCTAAGAGTGTTTCAAATGCTTCTATAATTAACTAATTTATACCTAACAAAAATACAAAAAGCAATGTTATCATTATCCCCATTTTACAGATGAGAAAATTGAAGCACAGAAAATAACTCATCTAATGTTTAGAAATTGTGTTAGTGACCAATCTAGGATATGAACACAGGCAGTCTGACTCCAGAATCTGTGTCTTTATTCATCACATGCTCTTCCTCTTTGATCAAAATACCAAAGTGAAAAGAGTCTAAAGAATATCAATAGTCCTCAGAGGAAAAAGTTAAATTAGTTCCCTATCACATCTAAAAAATTAAATGTAATTCCCTAGAAAAATTCAAACATTATTTCTGTCAAGAATACCATAAACAAATTTCCTGAAAGAAGACATTTGCAAAATATGCTATGTAAAAGTACTATAATCTGATTTTTTTAAAAAAGTTAAAAATGATGGGGCCAGCACTGTGGCATAGTGGGTAAGGCCTCCATCTGCAGTGCCAGCATTCTATATGGACATCACTCTGAGTCCCAGCTGCTCTACCTCTTATCCAGCTCTCTACTATGGCCTGGGAAAGTACTACAGGATGACCCAAGTCTTTGGGCCCCTGCACACATGTGGGAGACCTGGAAGAAGCTCCTGGCTCCTGGCTTCAAATTGGCACAGCTCTGGCAGTTGCGGCCAATTGGGGAGTTAAACCAGCAGATGGAAGATCTCTCCTCTCTCTCTCTCTCTCTCTCTCTCTCTCTAGCTCTCTCTGCCTCTCCTTCTCTCTGTGTGTAACTCTGACTTTCAAAAAATAAATAAATCTTTTTTTAAAAAAATGATGCAAAGGATTTACAGAAGAAATTCATATACTCACTAAATCTTTGAGATCATGGTCAATTTCACTACTTATTAATGAGTAGCAAATAAAAATGACCATCTGATTGGCAAAAATTTAAAAGTTCAACAATACCACGTACTGGCCTGGATGCAGAGAGAAATGAACTCTCATGCATGGATTTTGGAAGTAGCAGCGGGTAGAGCTGCTTCAAAAAGCAGTGTGGCATATCTGCGAAATCTAGTAATCCTGTCAGTCTTGAAAGGAACTCTCCTATGGTTTGAATGTGTCTCCTGAAGTTCTTAGGCTGAAATAAACCCTGGTGCAACAGTGTTGGGAGGTAGGCTCTAAAGAGAACTGATTAGGACCTACAGGTAGTCAGCGGATTAATGCTGTTGTCATGAGGGTGAGTTCATCATTGCAGGAACGAGTTCATTATAAAAGGGAGAATTTGGCTTTTTTCCTCTCTTCTGACCATGCAATGCCTTCCACCTTGCTACGACACAGCATCCAGGACCTCATTAGATGTGGCCCCTTCATCTCAGACTTCCCAGCTTCCAGATATATCTGCTCGTGAAGCATTGCCCAGTCAGTGGTATTCTCTTACAGGCGCAAAATATGCACACATTCTTCCTAAGAGAAACTCCTGTGTATTTACCCAAGGGCACATACACAAAGATATTCTCTGTAGCATTTTTGTCATTATGAAGAATTAGAAAGAACTTAAATAACTCATCATAAAAGGAAGAAATAAATAAAGAGAACTGCACCCTTAGAGTGGGGTCCTGACATGACAATGAAAGGAATAAACGAGTGCTGTGTCTGTTTATTTAAATATGTGCTGATCTCAAAACCACAAGGTTGAATGAAGAAAATGCAAAAAAAATGTAAAAGTACTATATCTGTGCATTTGGAAAAATAGAGACAGCATTGCACATGGATACAAATATATGTGTGGAGAAATATTAAGCTAAGACTAAGAAAGACACACATCACATTCATGAAGGTAACTGAGACTGGATACCAGTCCAGAGGAATACAATTGGAGATCAAATGAAACTTCAACTTTGTTTCAGTTTTCTGATTTAATACAGGGTTCACACAAATATGAAAGCTGGTTTTAAAATTATCAGTTTGGGGTGCCAGAAATCTGTCTTATTAATATTAACCTAAGTACTTTGTATTTTTAAAATATTTTTCTAAAGCAAAAAGGTAAAACAAGACCAGTCTCTGGGGTGGCACTATTTCTATTCACATTTGAATGTGAACTAACCTCCATCTACTAAATAGCACCTATTACTTTGTACCTTTGATGGTGATCAGCTGCATTCATGCTATACTTCAAGTACTAAATGAGCTCTTTGAGAGAAGGCATCAGATCAGTATAGCTTTATAGCATTCTAGTTCACACACACCTACATACGCACACACATGTGACGGGATTGTGTATGTGTCTGGAATGGTATAGACCTTTTCTAGTGGTTCAACCAGAAAAATTCTCTTATTTTGTTTATTTGTTTATGCTTCAAACTAAGATGTTACTTGAAAAAAGTAATACCTGCTAAAATAATTTGAAGACCTGTGAAACAGGCTATTTGAACAACACAGAATTGATTAACCAACCACCTGTTGCCTGATTTCTATAATACTGATTTCACCAAATAGGAGAAAATTTACTAAGTCCTTCAAAAAAAGAGGAGTTTATACAAACTGCTTATTCATTCTATAAATGTTTATTGAGAATACACCATGTACAAGAAACTGTCTGATACTAGAAGCTAAAGAAAACCCCTACAATGCAGCAAAGCAGTGTGTGAAGCACACTGTATTTAAAATGAAAGCAACATCATGTCCTAATGCACTTTTAGCAAACAGCTCTTGCAAGAAATGTTGATATTTTCCTGTGTCTTTTGCTGCTCTGTGCATTAACTTGGCCTTTATTTCAGCCCCACCCTATCTCTCCTTTGAAACCATTGTCTCCTTGACATGAAAAATGTACTTCAGAAAGCCTAATGGCTAATTACATCAAAGGGAAGAAAGTCCAAACCTCAAACAAGGAATGATTAACTGCACAAGCTTTAACAGAAGCTATCACACCCTCAAAACTACTCCTCTTCTTTAATAAAAATGTTTCTAGTAATTTATTTTCTGACAAAGTTTGTGTTCTCTGCCCAGGAGTGACTCCTGTTTTGTTCACTTCAGGGTAGCACCCTATCTAGAGCTGGCCTGACCACAGGCAAAGCAGACAGCCCCTACATAATAGCATGTATGCAAACACAACACATTGAATGGGAGCTGAACTCCTGCTTCTTCAATGGTGTCTCCCAAACTGTGGGTTTTCCAATAAAAAAAGCAATGACACGAAAGGTTTTTCTATGCCAAATAACCATGACAAATGCAGAGTTAAACAAAAGTTACAGGTTTGATTACCTACAAAGCATGTAAAACTCTGTTTCCTTAAAACAGGCACTATGAAAGATTATTTATGCATCATTTTCCTTCTAAAAGTGTCTTGAAGGTAGAGATCAAGTCTGTAACAGTCAGCATTATATCTCCAGCACAGGGCCTGTAATATAAAGACACTCAGTAATGTTCCCAAATAAGATCATAAATCACTGACTGCCATTGTTGTAAATAACATTTTATATCTATACAATGTCTTGGGTACTTTCAGGGGCTTCATCCCAACTGTAGCTGATATCAATCCTATAGAGATGCAGGTTGAGAATTAAAATCTGCATCCTATAGATCAGGAGGGTGGACTTTAGGAAAGTGTGAAAGAAGTGAGTAAAGAAAGAGACTTCTGAGGATCTGCTGTGCTACTCTACTATGTTCCGGGTCCACTGTGCGGTCCACACGGTAAGTCCTTGATTGCATTTTGTTCCCACAACAACCCTGTAAGGTGCCTATTACAGGCAATGATGCTGAGGCTTCCACGATTAAATTACTCGCCAAAGACACACAGGAAGTCGATGGAAGCCCTGACATCACAATCCTGTGTCTCCTGACTCTTAACCTGAGTTTAATGTAACAAATCCTGGCTAAGAGGATTTCTGAGAAACAACATTGGGAATAAAACTACTCTTAAACAAACATCTCATAGCCATGACTAAAATACCATACATACTTTTGGGCATTTTGAAGGTTTCTATAATCTGTTATTTTATTTGTTCTTTCATTTTTCAAATTCAAAAAGAAATGATTCACAGATCATAGGATCTACGGTATGGGAAAAATCTGAGAGCACTAGGAAATGATGGAGGTTGAGAAGAGACATGATTGATAAATAAATAATCTAAATTCCTTTACTATATTGTAAGGTACTATAAAATATGTTCATGTAAATTCAAGTACAACAAAATATGAACAAATGCAATGTGCTTACACTTGAGAATAAGTGCCTCAAAACTGTCATGTCAGAGAAGATGAAAAAGATGCATAGGCTGCCTGCCATTTGCTGGACTGTGCTCAGTGTTTCATGTAGATTAACTGAATTCACCCTTAAAACAACCTAGTGGGTTATCTAATTTTAATGTCTATATATTTTTATTTGAAAACCAGAGGGAGAGAGAGAGATGAGAAATATCTTCTATCTGCTGGTTCATTCCCCCAGTTGCCCACAACTTCTAGGGCTGAGCTGGGTCAAAGCCAGGTTCCAGGAACTCCATTTGGTCTCCCATCAGGATGGCAGGAATTCACATACTTGAGCCATCATCTATCACCTCTAGAATGCACATTAGCAGGAAGCTGAATTGAAAACTGAGGCAAAACTCATTCTCAGGCACTGGGATATAGAAAGCAGGCATCCCAAGTGGAGACTTAACACACTACCACTTTTTTTAATCTAAATGTCTATTTATTTATGTTTAATTATTTGAAAGAATTACAGATACATGATAGATTTATGGATGTGGATAGATAGTAGATAGATAGAAAGATAGATATATAGATATATAGATAGATAGATAGATAGATAGATACTTTTAATATGCTCCTTGTACAGGTAAGGAAACCAAAGCAGAGAGCTTACGTAACTATGCCCAGGAAAATAATCATGACACTTCTTTCACACTTTTTAATAAGCACCTAAGAGTAGTAATGTGTAGGATCTCCTTGGTTCCCAACATCAGCCCTGTGAGGTAGTCAAGCAGGCATTATTATCCCCATTTTCCAGAGAAGGAACCTAAGGTGTACCCAAGACAAGATCACACAGCTGATAGTGAGAGGAACCAGAGCAGATCCAAGTCTACAAGTCTCTAGATTCTTAGTCCATTGATTTCTTTTTTTCAGGTTCACATTCATAACTGCTTCCCTTGGAGCAGAAAAGTGAACTAGAGTCTTCCTACAGTCTTTTTATTGAGACAATATGCACTGTCCCAAGTCTTTCTACTCAGGGGTAAAAGCCAAAAGAACCTCCCTATATTACCGTGGGCATATTAGTTATTACCCTCAATGCAACGTCCCTTCTTCTCTCACTCAAAAGAGCATTCCCTCTGGGTCCAAGCTTTGCAATTAGAACAACACTTATAGATTACAAACCTATAGATGGCAAATGCACATATTTTATCTTAAAAAGAACAAGTCTTAGACACTTTCTTCTGATCTTCTGGAAACACAGAAAAGTTGCCCTCCACTTCCCCAGAAGTCATATCCTTGTACAACATATTCCCTAACCTGCTCTGTTTCTCCATTACCCTGTCAGTTTTCCTAGAATCATTTCCTTAAAAATCAGTTGCACATGAATCCTTATCTCGGTGTCTGGCTCTGGGTTACCAGAACAAAGACACTAACAAAGCACAAGCAAAAGAAGGAAAAACACAAAGAACTGGGCTTTGCCCCCTTCACCTAGAATTACAGCTTGATCATAGTTATTGCTAACATGGACCATGACTGGAAAGGATCAGAACCTGAATTTGGACTTGCCTTATCGTGTTGTACTACTCCCTTTAGAGGATCTTAGAAGATCTTAATTCTAATACACCACTTTATCCACTTATTTATTCTTCCCCTTCTTTACCTAAAATGTCTTTATTTCTAGATTCAGGAAAGTGTTTAGACTTCATTAAAATTTTTACATTAATGAATTATCTAGCATCTTTGTCCATTGCTCAATAAACATAGTTGAAATATGCACTAGTGCTAGACTCTACAAAAGCAGTGATGAGAAAGGCACAGATTCTTTCCTCAACACACAAGCACCACTGCTCTATAAAACATACAATTCTGCTCCTTCTGGTAAGATGTTAACACTATGGAGCAAGAATCTAGGTCCCAAAATTCACAATCCAGTGCTCTCTGCATCTCATCAATTTTTCATAGTAAAATCTGATTGCTTTGCGGAAATTCCCTGCACTGAAGGTGTGAGTAAAAAACAGCAGAGGAGAAGGTGGACGATAGGTGTAAAAGGTAGCATAGATTAGCCTATAGCTAGGTTTGGTGGCTGGCATTAGATTGAGGGATAGACAGGGTTAGGTGGGAAAGGAGGTAAAAATGCCCAGGTTGTCTAGGGCCCTTGGTCAGATGGCAAATCTTTTTCCTCAGAGAGCAAATACCCAAGCAGCTTTTCTAAAAGTGTGGAGGAACTCTGTTCTGAATTTGTTGAGTCTAAAGTGCTTATGGAATGTTTAAGCAAAGAAGATAATACAAACATCACCTAGGTGGGTGGGAGGCTCATGAAAAGATTCAGTGTCTTACAAATCATGGACTAGAGAGGATCTCCCCAAAGCTGTGTGAGCAGTGAGAAGGGTTCTGTGGATCTTGACCTCAGCAACAATCAGGCGAGGGAAGGAAGAGGGAAAAGAGACTGCAAGTTAACTTGATAAGGAACAGCAGGGAGGAAGAGGAAAAGCCATAGGGTGTGGTGCTGAAAAGCCAAGAAAACAACATTTGGAGGAGGGCTGTTGAGAAGTCTTTTAGTCAGAGTTTGGGATATTCATATCAATGTTGAATAATCACCTACCATTCTGGGTCACTCCTTCTCCCACATATGTGGAGAAAACAAATATCTGGCTTTATTTTCCCAAATCCTTGGCAAGGACCTTAGAAAAAAGGCAAGACCATTTAAAATTAGTATCTGCCATCTCTGACCTCCTAATCTTGTTCTTTTCTATTGTCCCTGACCTCACTGCTAGGAACTTTCTCCTCATCAGTTTTTCCTATGTTTTTCTTTTTTCATGAATTATGATTACTCAACAATTTGGATCTACATCCTAGAGTTTTACATGCTGATTGCCTGAGACAAAATGTGTGAAAACATGGAGGCACACAGGAAATACTTAATAAATGCTAGCTGGATAAGAATCTTTTTAAAAATGGTCATAGTCATGACTCTTTTTCTTGTTTTCAAATATATGTATCATCTTGTGTCCAGAAAAAACTGTATATAACCTCAACAGTCAGATGTGTGTGTGCATGGGCGTGTGTGTGTGTGCATACATAAGCTGTTTATGACGATTGGCAACATGGAATGGTTACTGACTTGGACGATTCCATTTTGAATGATGCAGTACAGAGGAAACCTGAAAGAACACATTTTTAAATGCAAGGTCTGAGTGCTGATTGACATACTTTGTACGATAGTAAAATCTGGCAGGTGCATTAACTTGCATCCCTCTGATCCGTACACATCCCCACTTGTCTTCTTAGGGTACTTGGTAATAAGCTTCTTTAAAGATCCCTGAGTAAGCACTGAAGATAATATCTGGAGTATGTAGCACTCAGTCCTTTTAGAATGGCTTTTTCCTGCTCCTTTCGTTTTCTTAAGAAAATGTCAGTTTAATCATTTCCTAATGCTTTGATAATGTGTTTCTTTACATAGCTGTAGAACACTCACTTCAGTGTTTTAAAAGCTTGAATGTAGATGTAAAAGTGCCAGTTAAATGAGATTACTCTTTCCTAATGAAATAACCAAAGAGGAGTTTGAAGTTTTTGAAACTTGGATGACATTTTTTGAGCAAATAATAAAGTCCAAGCCCTCCAATGTGTCTCTTATTTGATAAAATTACATTTCTTACCTCACTGAATATAAACAAGTAGTGGAATATAGGGGATTCACACATCGGAGGCAATCTGTCATCTACGAGATGGGTTAACCTCCACCTAAATGGAAACCTGAACTACGTGAAACCATAAAGAAGACACTGGGATCAAGTTGGATGAGCAGCCACCATCACTGCCCCTGATGTGGCACTAACCTCAACAGGTGAGCAGGAGGTTAGAAAACTGAGACAACACTTTGAGGAGACAGGAGACAGCATAGAATGCCTTGCCCAAAAAGAAAGGAATAAACAGAAGGTCAGCTGCCAGAAACCCTTACAACGGAGAGGTGACCTCATGTTTCTGCTCAATCTCTCCTCGCACTTCCTCCTCATCAGGCGCTGACTTCTCAGCTTAGAGACAAAAGCCCAGGCACGTGGGCTGGGACAACATGGCAGGATTTGGGGCAGGAGCAAAGAGACTGGGGAAAAGGAGTAATTCCTTGTATGAGGCCCAGTTTAATAGGCAAAGCACATCAGGGGAAGCCTAGAAGAGCAGCCAGAAAGATGGCAGGTTCTGGACCAGACCATGTTCAGGAGAGAAAGTTTGACAATGGCTAGAGAAAGTGCCTCTTTGGTGGTCAAGTAGGTTGAGGTTCAGAGTGGTATAAAACCCTATCAGTTCTGAACTTGACTTGTGTTATAGGTTGAGTAGGATTTGTCTCCCTAAAACTCGTGCAAAATATTTGAGTAAGGGTGGATACTTGATCTAATGATGAAATCTGAGAGATGGGGCAAGTGGGAGGTCTTTGGGTCATTGAGGGTATGCCCTGGGATGTTAGTTCTCGTGAGAGGTTTGAGTATTTGAGTTCAAGTTCAGCCTATGTTCTCTACCTGTACCTCTATCTCGATCTCTATTTCTATCTTTCTTCTTCCTGGCTCACCATGTGATTGTTCCTCTGTACCTGCCATGGCCATCCTCCACAGACACTGAACTACTGGGGCCACCTGACCCTGAACTATAATCTTCAAACAGTAAGCTGAAAGAAACCTTATCCTTCCCAAAGAAGCTCCTATCGGGTATTGTAGTTACAGTAAGGAAGAAAGGAATAATACAAGTTTTCGCCTGAAATGAGAGAATCAGTGAAGGCTCCAGGCATGCCGAGCTTACTCCAGGGCTTTGGATTCAGAGACAGTGTCACTGAAATGTATTATAGCCTTGTGATGGTTCGAATGTCCACTCCAAAGCTCATGTTGAAATATAATCCTGGGGCTTGGCATTTGGCACAGCAGTTAAGATGCCACTTGGGACACTCACATCCCGTATTGGAGTATTTGGGTTCCACTCCTGACTTAAGACTCCATCTTCATGCTAATGCACACCCTGGGAAACAGCAAGTGTTGGCTCAAGCACCTGGGTCCCTGCCACTCACCTAGGAGACCTAGACTGAATTCCTGGCTCCTGGCTCCAGGCTGGCCAAGCTGACATATTTCAGGCATTTGGGGAGTGAACTAGCGGATACAAGATCTCTCTCTCCTTCCCCACTCCTCCCTTTCTAATAAATATATTTTAAAAGAAAATGGAGACCTGAGCTGGGATTCTCTGTCTCACTCTGTGGTGCCCTGCACTAACTCTGCAGAGTCCCCACCAGCAAGAAGGATCTCCTGATACAACTGCCCATCTTCAACTTCCCAGCCTTCATAACCATGAATTACTCATTCTGTGGTTTTCAGTGATGGCAACAGAAAATGAACTAAGATAATCCTCCAAATACTGGGCCAAAAATGTTCAAATGCTCCCAGTACTCATAGGATTGGTCTAACTCTGTCATGGAAAGTGGACAGGAATGAGGGAAGACGGTCATTTATGTTCCCTTTACATTGATATGGGCCCCAGAAATCCCCTAGAGCAACATTTTGCAACTTCCATATTACTGAGTTTATTAGCAAATAATTAGGAAAACACGTGTCATAAAAAAAGATGCATGGATGTCCACATCTCTTTGTACTAAAATAAATGTATCTTTTATGCTGTTTTCCATGATTTTACAAATTCCCTCATATTTAAATAATACAGCCATAAATAGTTTGAGGTACTACAGTTCAGTAGTAACTCAATCTACAATTCTGGCAGTAGCTGAATCTCTAAAAAAGCTTACTTAAAGACTTTTCTCATAAACGACAATACAGGTAACTTTGACTCCTCTAGGCACCATTGAAATACAGGTGTGGGTTTGAATTTCAGAACGAACAACAGGAAATGTTTGCTCTTCAAATTAGCCTTTAGAATCTGGAGAATCACACATTCACATCAGGAACCCATTAAGATTCCCTGTTGTTAAAAGACACTATAATTATAGCTAAGGCTTTCTACCCCAATTTTTTTTGACAGGCAGAGTGGACAGTGAGAGAGAAAGAGACAGAGAGAAAGGTCTTCCTTTTGCCGTTGGTTCACCCTCCAATGGCCACCGCGGCCGGCGCACTACGGCTGGCGCATCGTGCTGATCTGAAGCCAGGAGCCAGGTACTTCATCTGGTCTCCCATGCAGGTGCAGGGCCCAAGGACTTGGGCCATCCTCCACTGCACTCCCTGGCCACAGCAGAGAGCTGGCCTGGAAGAGGGGAACCGGGACAGAATCCGGCGCCCCGACCAGGACTAGAACCCGGTGTGCCGGCGCCACTAGGCGGAGGATTAGCCTAGTGAGCCGTGGCGCCGGCCTCTACCCCAATATTTAAACAACCAAATGAGCGCTAACTTTGCCCTGTTACCCCTCTCCTGCTTTCATGGATTAAGACCATATTCCCAATATTTCTTTTTTTTTTCTTTTTTTTTTTTTTTATTTGACAAGTAGAGTTAGAGAGAGAGAGAGAGAGAGAGAGAGAGAGAGAGAAAGGTCTTCCTTTCATTGGTTCACCCCCCAAATAGCCACTATGGCCGGCGCTGCGCTGATCTGAAGCCAGGAGCCAGGTGCTTCCTCCTGGTCTCCCATGCGGGTGCAGGGGCCCAAGTACTGCCTTCCTGGGCCACAGCAGAGAGCTGGACTGGAAGAGGAGAAAGTAGGATTAGAACCCGGCGCCTATATGGAATGCTGGCACCACAGGCAGAGGATTAGCCCAGTGCGCGATAGTGCTGGCCCCATTCCCAATATTTCTATGCAGTGCAAATGACTATTTCCTAGAGAATGTCGTTTTTCTTTCCTTCATGTTTGCTTGGATTTCTAAACTGTCTCTTAAAAGGCAGGACGTGCATGCACACTCAGGGGCTGTAACCATGGGTTAAGTGATCCACCATCTTCCTCATCCTTTCTGAGCTGAATATTCTCTGTTTGCCTCTCAAGTCCTCCCTTCACACTCCTCTGCTCTGCTCTGTGCCCCAGGACCCTGACATTGGCAGACCTTCCTTTCTACGTGGCTTCCAGATGG